>NC_091434.1:110137602-110437602 GCF_964237555.1 Oryctolagus cuniculus
GAAACAACCACAGTTAATCAACACTACAGACCAAATGGATTTAACAGATATCTACAGAACTTTCCATTCTACAGTTGCAGAATGCACATTCAGCAGTGCATGGAACTTTCTATAGGATTGATCATGTGATATCCATAAAGCAAGTCTCAGCAAATTCAAAAAAATTAAATCATACCATGCATCTTCTCTGACCACATTGGAATGAAACTGAAAATTAGCAACTCAGGAATCTCTAGAACATATGCAAACACATGGAAACTGAACAACATGCTCCTGAATGAACAGTGAGTCACTGAAGAAATCAAAAGAGAAATTAAAGAATTCCTGGAAATGAATGATGACAAACAACATATCAAAACTTACAGGATATAGCAAAAGCAGTGTTAAGAGGCAAGTTTATAGCAATTTGTGCCTACATCAAGAAACTGGAAAAGCACCAAATAAATGAGCTATCAGTGCAGCTCAAGGGTCTAGAAAAACAACAACAAACAAACCCAAAACTAATAGGAAGAGGAGAAATAGTTAAAATTAGAGAAGAAATAAACAAAATTGAAACAAAAAATACAAAACATCAGCAAAACAAAGAGCTGGTTTTTGAAAAAATAAAATTGACAGACCTTTGGCCCAACTAACCAGAAAAAATGAGGGAGAAGATCCAAATTAATAAAATTAGAGATGAAAAAGTAAATGTGACAAAAGACACCACAAAAATAAAAAGAATCATCATAAATTACTACAAATAGCTGTATGCCAACAAACTGTGAAACCTAGAAGAAATGGATAGACTCCTGGACACATACAGCCTTCCTAAATGGAGCCATGAAGACACAGAAAACCTAAAAAGACCAATAACCAAGACAGAAATTGAATCAGTAATAAAGACCTTCCCAAGAAAGAAAAGGCCAGTGTCGTTCCCCCACGAAGAGGGGGAGCGACATAATGGTGCCATGACTCAGATATGAAGCCTAGGCAGGGTTTAGTGTCGTTCCTCCATGAAGAGGGGGAGCGACATAATGGGGCCGTGACTCGGATAGGAAACCTAGGAGGGAAGAAACGGGAAGAAGTGGGAAAATACCAGAGAGAGAGACTAGCAAAGAGCCTAGGGAAAAGCCGGACGGAAAAGGTGCCGGAAGAAGCTATTGAAAGCCTAGGCATAGACTCGGATACGGACTGTGGGAAAGAAGTTAGGATTTAAAGTGAAAGCAAGAAGAAACAGACTCAGATACGGACTGCAGGTTGAAAGTGAAAGTGAAACCTAGAAGAAACTTAGACTCGGATACGGACTGTGGGGAGAAGCCAGGAGAAATGAGAGGGGAATATTGTTGGAAGAAAAGTTAGGAAACATACCGGGTAGAGAAAAATGTTAGGGAAAATGAAGCCGCCGCGGGGCGAGGCGCCGAGAAGCAGCCTAGGGGCGGGCCCCGGGAAGCCGCGGGGATAAGAGAAACAGAAGTTTAGAAGTAAAATGAGAGAAATAGGAATGCTGGCAGATAGAAATAAAATGGGAGAAATAGGAATGCCCGGAGATAGAGAAATAGAGAAAAATAAGGCCTCCCCACAACATGGCAATGAGAGAGCTTGGATTCGGTCTGCCTGATTAGTAAGACGATAAGCACCTGTGGGCGGCTGCAGGTCACCGAAGACAGGCACGTTATCAACACCAATAAGTCTCCCCACAATACGGCAATGAGAAGGCTTGGATTCGGTTTGCCTGATAGGGCTTGTAAGCACCTGCAGGCAGTTCTAGCAGAGCAGAGCATGCGCTGCAGGGCACCGACTCAGGCATGCATCAGCGCCTAAAAACCTCCTCACAACATGGCGAAGAGAGGACCCGGATTCGGTTTGCCTGATTGGTAGGGCTTGTAAGCACCTGTGGGCAACTCCAGCAAGCAGAGCAGAGTGTGTGCCGCGGGGCACCGAAGACAGGCGCGTATCAACGCCAAAAAATAAAAAGAAAGGGGGATGTGTGGGGAGCAACCCGGACTAGACTAAGTTACTGGAATTAAGACTTATTCTATGCATCTGCTCTCCCACAATATGGCGCTGAGAAGGGAGAAACAGCTTCTACACAGCTGCCTCCAGTTCAACCAATAAACTGTAGGACCTGCTCCTGATTGAAGGAGAGCAGCGTACTCGGCGTGTGGGTAGCAGAGTTGGGATTGGTGGAAAAGGACTATAAAGGAGGAGAGAGACAACATGCACGAGGAACATCTAAGAGGAACATCTATCTGAAGGAACACCTGTGCAGCCCCCGAGAGAGCCGGCCGGCGGTGTGCCACGGAAGTGGGGAAAGTGGCAGGGAGAACCGCCCTTCCACGGAGGTGGAGGGACGGTAGCCAACCCGGGAAGAACCAGCAGCAAACCCGGGGAGGGCCGAGCAGACAAGAGAACAGCGCAGGGTCCTGTGTCGTTCCTCCACGAAGACGGGGAGCGACAGGCCAGGGCCATATGGCTTCACTGCTGATTCCACCAGACATTTTTTCCTAATCTGAGAAGAGTGTCCTTTGTATTTTCATTGGGACTGCATTGAATCTGTAAACATTTTCAATTTACTTTATAGTCACAAGTTTAATACTCCATTAAATGAGGAATTCATAAATTAATAAGTAAAAAGATCACCATTCCTCAGGAATAGAGATAAGGTCTATAAATCACATCTCAAGATTTCATTTCTGGCCGGCGCCACGGCTCACTAGGCTAATCCTCTGCCTTGCGGCGCCGGCACACCGGGTTCTAGTCCCGGTCGGGGCGCCGGATTCTGTCCCGGTTGCCCCTCTTCCAGGCCAGCTCTCTGCTGTGGCCAGGGAGTGCAGTGGAGGATGGCCCAAGTGCTTGGGCCCTGCACCCCATGGGAGACCAGGAGAAGCACCTGGCTCCTGGCTCCTGCCATCGGATCAGCGTGGTGCGCCGGCCGCAGCGCGCCGGCCGCGGTGGCCATTGGAGGGTGAACCAACGGCAAAGGAAGACCTTTCTCTCTGTCTCTCTCTCTCACTGTCCACTCTGCCTGTCAAAAAAAAAAAAAAAGATTTCATTTCTGAGTTTCTCTCATATACATTTTCTTTTTTTTTTTTTTTTTGTACTCTATATATTAGCTACCAGAAATCATAGAAAACTTAAGATATTTGTCTTTTTGGGACTACCTTATTAACTAAGCATAATGATTTTCAATTGCTTATATTTTGTTGCAGAAGGATTTCATTCTTTATATAGCTGAGTAATATTCCATTATAATAGTGTTTTCTGATTGAAATGATCTACTGACAGGATAAAATCTTTGTACCTGTTCAGTTTAAATGACAGCTATACCTTTAGAGTTATGTGATTATAATAAAATAGTTCAAGTTCTATTGTTTTCTATAAAATTGAAGATATTTTGGTTGATTAATAAATACCGTATTTAGAGCATTTAGCTTCCTCCTGCTTTATATATATGTTCACATGCTAAGCAATGAATTTATTTATATAGCAATGCTTGGAACAAGAGAGAAAAATGAAGGAGAGAGGATCTCTGAAGTTACTTGTTTTCTAGTAATACAAAGAAATATATTATTTTAAATTGTAGTATGCTGAAAGGTAGAAACATGGGACACCAGTGAAGGGCAGCACAGAAGAGTGGCAGTACTCTTGGATTCAAAAGATAGAGCTTGGGATTGGGATTACACAAAGAGGGTATGTAACATGTGCTTACTTCAATTACTTCTCTGCTGTGTTCCACAGTCTAACTCCTGGTGCTTCAGTCTTATTCTGAATAAATTGACTGTTTTCACAGCACTGCCTCTGATAGCCTCTCTGATGTGAACATCTTACATTTTAGAAATTGCTAAATGGGGGTCATTTGGAAGATGGTGTCCAGGCAGGGAATATATCACCTGCTGCCCTATCCCACCTCTTCCTTCTCACTTTTTTGCCTCTTAGATGTGTGATTGTGAATGACATTGACTAATGATGTTCATTGACCATTTCTCCATTCCGTATTTCCAACCATAAATCTAAATTACAGAACATACATGACTGTCCATCATTGAATTTCTTTCCTTTGTGCATATTCCTGTTATCCAGGGCTTCCCCTGATTTTACACATTCCCATTCATCTGTAATGCCTACAGAGCTGCTGGTTGCTTTTCCAAGCAAGGAGTCTCTCCCAGTAGACTGTGTCACAAGCCTTGATGCTTGAAATGGTCTTATGTCTCTGGAACAGGGATGCCCGTCAGTGTGCTTTGTGGTAGCATAAGAGGAGAACAATTCTCCCAAGTAGAGGAGGCTACATTTGACATGGTGGTGTTTGGGGGGCCAAGAATTATTACTTTTGGCCACTTTACTGTTTTTTTTCTCTGTTTTAGAGAATTGAACTATTATTGTAGTAAAATGAGCTGGGCAGATATTTCAGGGTACTCATTTGCTAGATCACCTGTTCTAAAGAAGGCTAAGCGAATCTTGTTTCTATGAAGTTTCACCTCCTCTGAATTCGCTTATGCTGTACATGTTTTATATAACTGTGTGCTCGCTTCGGCAGTACATATACTGAAAAATAGTTTATAATTGTGTGTAAGGGAAGATCACAGACTGTTCTTTTTAGAAGGGAAATGTTTGAAGTTTCCTTCACTACTGAAGTATCCACTGGCAAGCCATATAGGTGTGTTACCCCAGAAGGGGTGAAAATCAGAATTCACTTTCAGACCAGGGCTATGGATTATAGGTTACCTGGTGAGAATCAACATCAGTGATGCAGATGATTTAATTGATAGATATTATTGTGTTACTATTTCTGTCCTGCTATGGAAATGGAAGGCTTAGTTTAAAAATCACACCAGAATAATGTGCCTATAGTGAAGTGGATATGTTACCATGGCAGAAAAGGCGGGGGGGGGGGGGGGAATTCATGGCTTTGAGTGTGTGGCATTCCAGAGAAAAGATCTATAACAAGACAGATATAATTTTAAAACTTGCTTTTCAGCAGAAAACAACTTTACTTTCACTGCTGAAGTTTGTTTCTGAAAAGGATACTGATGTGCTTTGTGGACATAATTGTTCTCATATCTGCTGGTGAATAGGTCCTAGTCCAGTTTAGGGACATTCTGGCTTTAAATTCTTTGCAATATGAAAGACAGAGAATGGTGACATGAGAGAATCCTCAGTGAGCTTGCTTTTAATGAGTGCTGTAGATGGCAAAAAAGTTCAGATCCATGCCCATAGTATGTGAGTAAAGATGGCCTCTGGTCCCTAGCTTGCCTGGTTATGCTCTCCAGATTGCAAGATTTCTTGTTTTCTTAGAAAGTTGTTGCTGGCATGATATTGAAAAATCCACCGAAAATATATTCACATTGCAGATTGATTTTGTGACACAGCATTCATTTATCTGTAGGTTGAAAGGAACATGGCTAAGCCAGACCAAAATCAGGAAAAAAGAAAGAATATTCACCATAGTACTTTCTCTTCATTAAATGGAGATATTAATTTAAAAATTTATGTTAGTGAAAAGTCCATAAAATATGTAGCTTTACTTCATATTTTTATCTCAGTTATATGTTGTAACATGCTCTCTAAATACTGTAGTTCCTTGCTAATTCTGTTTGCCAGGATCAACTATGCCAACTTATTTCAATCGGAATTTGTTTTTCCAGCCCAGTTCTTCCAACAGTCAATTACTAGAAGGCATGTGGTGTATTGTGTACCACCTCTGGGCATCATGGGGTTTTGATGCTATAAGTGATGTAAGATGCTAAAGGGTAATTCCCCCCTTTCTAAGATTATAATATAATGGGAAATATAAGAATGTCACTCAAGAGATAATTGTCAAATATTACAGTGATTATATCATTAGGTCCCCAGGTGTCCTCACTCCAATGGCTAACAATGCACAGAAGGCAGTATGATAGAGTGAGCCATGGCACAGACAAAGCATTTGAGCAGGTAGAAGGGAGAGGATGAGAATTCTCCATGTGAGACATAATATGTTTGCTTCCTAGAGTGACTGTAAAAAATTACCACACGCTGTGTGGCTTTTAAAAGACAGAAGTTAATTCCTTCACAGTTCTGGAGTTCTGGAGGCACCAAAGATGTCAGTAAGGTCAACCTACCTTTGAGGTCTCTAGCAAACAATACTTTGCCTCCGTTGAGCTTCTGGGAATTCTTGGATTGAACAGTATAACTCCAGTGCCAGTATTTTATGATCACTTGGCTGTTTTCTCACTGTGCCCAAATCCCTGCCTATTGACAAAGCTATTGAATTAGATTCCACCCCAACCCAGTATGGCCTCATCATAACATGATTACACTTGGAAAACTGTATTTCTAAATATGATCACGTTCACAGTCTCTAATGGACATAAATTTTGGGACAACACTATTTGATGCAATATACACATGTTAGTAATTAAAGAATAAACTTCCCTCTGTCTTGTTGTTTGACATAAGCTTTTTAAAAAATTTAGCATGTGGAAACCTGTCACAGTGTGTCTCATTTTATCCTTGTCAAAAAAGTGGAGAAATGTGGTCTGGTGGTAGATTGATAGTTGGTTAAATTATTTCCCCCAAAAGGGAGCTTGATGTCAATGAGGAAGGTTTTTGTGGAATGCTATGTGCTTCTTCTCATGACCCTGTGGCTGGCCAAATTTTTGGTCCATGGTATGAATGAAGTAATAGTAGCTACCTCTATCTCTGTCTCTGTCTCTGTCTCTGTCTCCATCTCTATCACTATCTCCCACCTGAGGATAGTGTGGGTATTTGAGTTTTAATACTTATTTATTTATTTGGAAGTCAGAGTTACAGAGAGAGAGGGAGAGACAGAGCGAAATATATCTTCCCTCCGCTGTTTCATTCCCCTGATGGCACAACAGCCAAGGCTTGATCAGGCCAAAGCCAGGTGTGAGGACCTTCCTTCAGGTCTCTCACATGTATGGCAGGAACCCAAGAACTTGGGCCATCTTCTGCTGCTTCCCTTATGCCATTAGCAGGGCGTTGGTTCAAAAGTGGAGCAGCCAAGACACAAACAAGAACTCATATGGGATGTTGGCATCATAGGCAGTGGCCTTATCCACTACACCACAAATGCCAGCCCCAGGATGGTTGAATTTTAGAAGTTTCAGCCAAAGAAAGAGATTAAATTTATTGTATAAGAATATCTAAGATTGGAGTTGGTGAACTCAAGAGGCTTCCATATCCTTGGTAGCTCATGACAAGAGCCTCAGATGATTACTGACATCATAAATAAGAGTGTCAATTGTTAAATCAACAACAGGAGTCACTGTCCACTTACTCCCCATGTAGGATCTCTGTCCTTTATGTGTTATACTATGTGAATTAACAGTAAAACTACTACTAAAACAGTACTCTATACTTTGTGTGTCTGTGTGGGTGCAAACTGTTGAAATCTTTACTTAGTAAATACAAAGTAGGTCTCCTGTATATAAAGATAATTGAAAATGAATCTTGATCAAGAATGGGATGGGAGAGGGAGTGGGAGATGGGATGGTTGCAGGTAGGAGGGAGGTTATGGGGGGAAAAGCCGCTATAATCCAAAAGTTGTACTTTGGAAATTTATAGTTATTAAATAAAAGTGAAAAATTAAAAAAAAACAAATATATAGTGTTGTCATAGTTCTAAAAATCAAGTATAGTTATATCACTAGAAGGCTGTTGACATAGTAAAAGTATGTATTCAAGTGGTCAACAGTAATTTCAATATGAATTCTGAGAAAATGTCGTGTTAGCAGAGGGAGGTAATCATCTTCCTCTACTTTAGACTGATCAAATAATACTGTACATAATTGTGTACAGGGAAGGTTATACTTCCTAAAAGGAATTGGATGGGCTCATTGGAATATACTCGGAGAAGAGTGGGTGGGAGTTTAAAGTGACTCAAAATGACATTATTTGATGGATGGATGACAGAATTTTGGATATTAGCTTGAAGAGCAGATGGGCAGGCTTGGACCAAACAAATGAGTTTTAAGTATTCAAGGTTGTTAATGGGTGTATTTAGGAATGGAATTCGGCTTAGCCTGCACTGCCTCAAGAGGCCCGATTTGGACAAATCTGTAAGTGCTTCCAAGAGATGCATCATTGATGCCTTGTAACAAGACCTCTTTGCAGAGACCCATGGACTGCCTGGGTGACTATGAAATGCTTAAGCATAGATAAATAGCTATTACACAGAGAATTGCCATGGCACTGCAGATGTTCACCAAAAATGGTGACAAGCGTCCTCTAAGAGTATGTATGCTTCCAAGTCTTATAACATTTTTTAATGAAAATTACATAAAACTGTGAGAATTGGTTGAGGTATAATGATATGAAATGTATATTTTAACTTTCATTTACTATTCAAATCAGTCTGGCATGGAAAAGAGAAAAGATGTCAAAGCTAAGATGATATGATCTGTGATCATGACTTTGACATGAGACCCACTTCAGAGTGCCCCATGATCTTGAGATGGAACGTTTTGAAAGTTGGAGAATCACACATCAAATGGAACTGCTGTGCCTTTGAGCAAACCTCTGTACTTCAGCAAATTCCAAAGACTGGAAAGGACCCGAAAGTCCAACTTGTTTCAGAAATATCTGCTTTTCTATTTCTATCTCAGGAAGGACTTATATTCCTTGTGACCATTAAAAAAACCATTCAGGACCAGTGTTGTGGAGTAGGAGGTAAAGCTGCCACCTGTGATGCCAGCATCCCTTATGGGTACCAGTTTGTGTCCCAGCTACTCCACTTCTGATCCAGCTCCTGGATTATGTCCTGGGAAAAGCAGCAGAGGATTGCCCACGTGCTTGAGCCCAGGCCACCCATGTTGGAGAACTGGAAGAAGCTCCTGGCTCCTGATTTCAGTCTGACCAGCCCTGAATGTTGCAGCCATCTGGGGAATGAACTGGCAGATGGAAAATATATCTCACTGTGTCTCTCCCTCTCAGTGCAACTCTTACACTTTCAAATAAAAAATTAAATCTTTAAAAAATAAAAAGTCATTCAGATATTTTAACAATTTCTCATTACTTTGTTATAGTATCCCTTCAAAAATCCTGGATATAAAATATATTAATTCCAGTCACTTAAATCTAAAGTTAGATCTACAAGAGCTCTGAATCTGAAGGCTAAAGTTAAAGAAAAAAGAGATAAGTAAATCGCTAAGGCAGAAATTTGATGAGAGTTACTAGTACTTTAAGAAACATTCTGTCATTTAGTTATTCAATGAGTCATCAGTGGCTCACAGAGCAGCTACTATGTGATAGGCAACCAAAATATCAAGTGGACCTAAAGTCACCCTTGATCTTGCACTCTGTCTAGAAGGGAAAAGTCATTTTATACAGTGTGATAAGTGCTCTTATGGAGGGATAGACAAAGTGCTTGGAAGTGCCGAAAACCATCAAATCCACTGTGGAAAAAAAGACCAGAAAAAAAAAGCTTGCGTCTTTGTTCATGTGTACAAGGTACATGTGTCTGTGTTAACAGTGCAACTTGCCTACCTATGTTATTTTATAGAAAAGACAAAGATGACCACATAGATTAAGACTCAGGTAGGTTGAAAAGTTAAAGTAGCTCTTGAAACTCAGCCTCTTTTTTTGTCAGTAGGCTCCCTTAATGGGAAAAAAATACTTCAAGAAAAAATTTGCCCAAACATGTATTCCTAGGCAAAGTTCAATTTGTAGCCTTTGGAAAAAATCAAATCAAGCACTTACATCAGCTACTTTTGTTTTAGATTTAACAAGTCTTTCCTCTTGACTGCTCAGGATAAACAATTGGATTACTTGACATGACTCTATACAGAAAGGATTAGTTAAATTTAGGCTGCTCTTCCTCCCAAATCAATGAAATGAACGAGTCTCCACAAGCTGGAAAGGTTCAAAAGTTTGATTTGTGGCCAAGGAGTTTCCAGAAGCTTGTAAATGATGCCCAGACTCTTTGTTTCCAGAATAAATATCAAACTTCTTATTGACAAGCATGCTGACAAAGGAGAAAATAAGTAAAACAGGAGAGTAATACTTTCATTTCAGAAGTGAACATAATATAATATTCTGGAAGGAATAGCATAGAAGGACGAATTTTAAGTGTATGGACTTAGGATACTGCTCTAACAACCAACCTCTGTGGCTTCATGTCTGTTGCTTCATGTCTGTCTATTTATTTTATGTTTAATAGACATATTTGATTTTTTTAAAAAAAGATTTGTTTTATTGCTTATTTGAAAAGCAGAGAGAGAGAAAGAGATAGAAAGAGGGATAGAAAGAAAGATTTCCATCCTCTGGTTCATTCCACAAATGACTGTGACAGCTGGGGCTGAGACAGGCCAAATCCAGGAGCCAGGAACTCCATCCTGGTCTCCCATATGGGTGGCAACCATCTTCTGGTGCTTTCCAAAGCACATTAGCAGGGAGCTGGATCTGAAGCAGAGCAGCCAGGACTCCAACCAGCATTCCGATCTAGCGTGTGGGTGCAGCAGGCAGAAGCTTAGCTCACTGTGCATGCTGCCAGCCCCTGCATGGTTCCTTTAATCTGAGGAGGATTCTTAGCAGCAGCAATGAGTTGAGACCTGTGTAAGCCCAATGGAACATACCTGTGGACAGAAGTATTGGAAGTACATTTGCTCTTCTACTTACATGGGGTTGTGTCCCGTTAGATGCTGAAAATATCGTAAGCCAAAATGCACTTGATCACCCTGACCTACCGAACCTCGTAGCTTAGCAACAGTCCACTGGTAGTGTCAGCTGTTTCCCCTCATGATTGCAGGCAGGGCTGACTGACAGCTGTGGCCCATTGCAGCTGCCCACATCATGAGAGAGGATGGCACTGCAGGTCACTTGGCCTGGAGAGGGATACAAAAGCTAAGTATGATTTCTATCGAAAGGGTATATTTTCTGTAAAATTATGAGGTGAAAAACCATAAGCTGAGCTCCTGGAAGTCAGGGACTGTCTGTCTTGTGTGTAGATTGGCTCTTTTTGTGGCACCAAGATGCAGACCAGAGTTAGAGGCACAGATTGGCTCACTGCTGTGGATTTCCCTCTATTTTTTAAAAAACAGACTTTGACGGCTGACGTTGTAGTGCAGTGGGTTGAGCTGCCGCTTGTGATGTCAGCATCCCATATGGGAGTGCTGGCTCAAGTCCTAGCTGTTCTACTTCTAGTCCAGCTTCCTGCTAATGCACTTGAGAAGGCATCAGATGATTACTCAAGTGTTTGGGCCCCTGCCACCCATGTGGGAGACACGGATGGAGTTCCTGGCTTCTGAATTCAGCCTGGCTCAGACCTACGTGTTGTAGCCATTTAGGGAATGAACCAGCGGATGGAAGATACCTCTCTCCCTCCCCATCCCCTTTCAAATAAGTAAGTTTTTAAAAAGGAACAGACTTTGGAAATAAAGTTATGAAGTATAGATTAAATTTGAGTTGATCTGTGTCAACTAACAGAGTACAAAAATGTAATATATATGAGTGAAATTGACATTTTGAGAATTGATCATTTTTTTAAAGATTTTATTTATTTATTTGACAGGTAGAATTACAGACAGTGAGAGAGAGAGAGAGAGAGAGAGAGAGAAAGGTCTTCCTTCTGTTGGTTCACTCCCCAGATAGCCACAACGGCCGGAGCTGCGCTGATCCGAAGCCAGGAGCCAGGAGCCAGGAGCCAGGAGCCAGGAGCCAGGAGCCTCTTCTTGGTCTCCCATGTGGGTGCAGGGGCCCAAGCACTTGGGCCATCCTCCATTCTTTCCCAGGCTACAGCAGAGAGCTGGACTGAAAGAGGAACAACTGGGAATCGAACCCGGCACCCATATGGGAAGCCGGCGCCACAGGTGGAGGATTAACCTAGTGCATCACTGTGCCGGCCCCAAGAATTGATTATTGTTTACAGCTTTTGTCTGTACTGTTGAGGAACAGTGTTTTCTTCTTCTTACTGTTTGTTGAATTCTTTACTTAGTGGAGGGTTAATCTTATGATTATAAAATAAACTGAAAGTATGTCATTATAAAAATTAAAAGAAAGACTAAGAAGGAAGAAGAGATGTGAGGAGTGTGGGCAGGAGGGAGGGTAGGATGGCAAGTATCACTATGCTCCTAAATCTATATATATGAAGTACATTAGATATGTTCACCTTATTTAAATAAAAGGTGGTAAAAATTTTGAGTTTATTTACATAGGACTGTTTTACTAAAAGCACAAATGCAGAATATTGTCTTTTAGCTCTGAAGTCTTTTTGCAGCTCTTTGAAAGATGTGAATGAAGCTTTTCATTCAATATTAACCGCTCTATGGCAATTTTTTCTTTCTGCCACTGCTGTCTTGTTGGGAGGGTGGGGCAGAATGTGAGTTGAAGGCACGTACAAAGGAAGTTGGGAAGAGTTGTCTTTGTCAGGACTCTTCTTCAGGAAGCCGGAGCACTTATCCACACCCCCTGGCAAATTTCCCCTCACCATGTAGGCTTACCAAATGGTCCCCCCTTGGTAGGCTACTTGCCCAACTCATCTTAATTTTCTGTTATCAGGTTGTGTTTAAAACCTACCTGGGGCCGGTGCCGCGGCTCACTAGGCTAATCCTCCGCCTTGCGGCGCTGGCACACCAGGTTCTGGTCCCAGTCGGGGTGCCGGATTCTGTCCCGGTTGCCCCTCTTCCAGGCCAGCTCTCTGCTGTGGCCCGGGAATGCAGTGGAGGTTGGCCCAAGTGCTTGGGCCCTGCACCCCATGGGAGACCAGGAGAAGCACCTGGCTCCTGCCATCGGATCAGCGCGGTGCGCCGGCTGCAGAGCGCCGGCCGCGGCGGCCATTGGAGGGTGAACCAACGGCAAGGGAAGACCCTTCTCTCTGTCTCTCTCTCACTGTCCACTCTGCCTGTCAAAAAAAATTAAAAAAAAAAAAATAGACCTACCCGGGGGCCTTCCTTCATCAAAGGCACTCTTTATGGTCTCCGTCTCTGGTTCTTTTTCTTTCTCACCCACTAAATATGGACATTTTTAAAAAAGATTTATTTTATTTATTTGAAAGACAGAGTTACAGAGAGAGGTAGAGGCAGAGGGAGAGAGAGCTTCCATCTGCTGTTTCACTCCCCAGATGGCCCCAACGGCTGAAGCTGAGCTGATCTGAAGCCAGGAGCTTCTTCTGGGTTCTTCCACGTGGGTTCAGAGGCCCAATGACTTGGGCTATCTTCTGCTGCTTTCCCAGATGCATTACCAGGGAGCTGGATCAGAAGTGGAGCAGCCAGGACTCAAATCAGTGCCCATATGGGATGCTGGTGCTGCAGGCCAGGGCTTTAACCTGCTGTGCCACAGTGCCACCCCTTCACCTTGTTTTTGATCTCTGAATTAGGCTTCTTCCTGATCCTATAAAGTCAGCATGTTCATAAACAAACTCACCTTAGAGAAGTAGCTCAGCATGGAGGTCAAGGGCATAAATTCTGAAGCGGTGCTGCCTGTGTTTACCTCTGCCTCCTTCATGAACTAGCATGTGACCTTGTGCACACAGCTTAAACTTTCCTGCTTCAGTGTCTCTGTTTTGAAAATAAATTTAATGTGACCTCACTTGAATGGTTGTGGTGATAATGAAATGAGCTATCACATGTGTTTAAAAATGTCTGATGCTGCTGGTACCGCGGCTCACTAGGCTAATCCTCTGCCTTGCGGCGCCGGCACACCAGGTTCTAGTCCTAGTCGGGGCGCCGGATTCTGTCCCAGTTGCCCCTCTTCCAGGCCAGCTCTCTGCTGTGGCCAGGGAGTGCAGTGGAGGATGGCCCAAGTGCTTGGGCCCTGCACCCCATGGGAGACCAGAAGAAGCACTTGGCTCCTGCCATCGGATCAGCGCGGTGCGCGGGCCGCAGCGGCAATTGGAGGGTGAACCAACGGCAAAGGAAGACCTTTCTCTCTCTCTCTCTCTCTCTCACTGTCCACTCTGCCTGTAAATTAAAAAATAAATAAATAAATAAAAATGTCTGATGCTTAGTAAGTGTACAAGTACATGTTAGATGTTTTTGTTGATTTTATATTCATTCATCCTTCGAACCATTCTTTCCCCCACTCAAGCTCTTAAAAACCTCCCTCCTTTCTTAGACCACTGGGTAAAGTTCCTAATTTATCTTCTGCAATTGTTTGTACCTTGCCTCCTTGTTCTGCAGGTACAGCTGCTTTAAGACAAGGCTAATTTCCCTGAAAATAATCATGCCATTCATTTGAAATTACTACCCCCTGCCAGAAATTCCCCCACAGTGACTTCTACCTGACACTGAAAAGTGCCTGAGTGCCTTAGCTCAGTAAGAAGGTCCTGAACAACCCATCTTTTTGACTTGGTCATGTGTTGCTGTTATTGTTGTTTCCCTCAGGGGCTCCTAAGTAGACCAAGATGCTCCTACCACTGTTCCCTAATAATTCCCAGCTTCTATTCACCTCTGTGCTTTTGTTCATCGGTCCATTTTTCCTTGAACTCATTATTATCTGTTCATTATTGTCCCAGTGCTGCCAAAAATTGTGTGGTGGGTATTTGGAAGATCAGGTAAGATGCCAGTTGGGACACTTGCGTCTGGGTTCAAGTCCTGACTTTGGTCCCAATTCCAGCTTCCTGCTAATGCTCACCCTGGGAGGCAGCAGGTGATGGCTCATGTACTTGGATCCCTGCCACCCTATGTGGGAGACCTGGATTGATTTCCAGCTTTGGCCTGGCCATATTGTGGGGATTTAGGAAGTAAAACAACTGTTGGGAGCTCTCTTGTGTTTGCTCATTCTTGCTCACTGTTTCTCTCTCTCTGTCTCTCTCTCTGTCTCTCTCTCTCTGTCTCAAATAAAAAAAATCTGGGACCCACAGGAATGCCAACCCATGTTACTGGACCTTCTTTAATCACTCCAGTGAAAAATGATTGTTCCCAGGAAGAACCAAAGAATACTTTGTGTTTACTCCTCTTAAGGATTAATTTCCCGTAAACTAAAGGTCTGAGTTTTATGTAATGAGAATGATTTGGAGTCCAAGGACCTGGAATTTTAATGAAAGATCTCATAAGGCGAGTCTACATTTCCATGTATAAAATGATGATAGCAATACTGTATCACAAGGCTTTTGTGAGAATTAAGTGAGATATACATATTAAGTCTTTTAAAACTAACATTTTTGCTATAAACTTGCTTTGTTTGAAATTATTTGCTTTGAATTTTATTTTGTTTGTATTCTCCGTAACATCTTACATATGTTGGCTTTTCCAAAACAGTGTTAAATAATTATTGGTACATAAATCTATAAGATTCAACCCACAAGACATTCTTACTCTGAGTTTCTTCTTTTCAAAAAATTCGTCTCTCATATTAATTTGAGGGCTGGCTAAATTTGAGGACTGTTTCAAGGTCATGGAACACGAGGAAGAAAGTTATATGATCTAAAACTTTTCCAACTGGCCTTCTTATATAAGGAGAATTGTCTTTTAATAAGTTATTTGCTTCCTCCAATGAGTCACTCAATCACAAGGATATTTTAGAGATCAAGAGACAGAGAGAGAGAAAGAGAGAGAGAGAGAGCGCGTGAGCGAGAGCGCCACATGTTCAGAAACAAGTCCTCTTAAAGCCTTGCTGGGGAGTAGGCAGGGAACTAGGAGCAGTGAATCCCATTAAATTGGAGGTAGAGCTGACAACAGTGGTTGGGCCATGGGCTCACCTAGCTTCCAGCCATGGCAGAGGGGGCTAGAGCCTAGGATGGTGTCTGGGGTAGGCAGCAAGGTTATCTCCTGGCCTGTATGACAGGCCCTGTGGTCAGAGATGTTGGCAGTCAAATTCAGGGAGGGATCTGAGTCCTGCTTTATTGAGTGGAGTGAAAAAGATAAGATCACAGGGCAAGAATGAGGGACATAGCACCCTGGCAATAACCCATGGATGTCACAGAGAAGCCTGTAAGAGTCTCCTGATGCATGTTCACTATCTCACTTTATCCTTTTCACACCCACTAGGATAAGGAGGGCAGGGATTACCATCCTCCTGTTTGTCAGGAAAGGGAGGGAGGTATGAGTCAAGTCTCAATTTTGCTCTCACAGATTAAGGTATTTTCAAGCAATACTAAGGAATGTGTAGATCTTTTTAAAAATTCTTGTTTTTGTCTTAAAAGTTGCTTGAGCCCTTACTTATCAGTTCCCTGTGATACTATGTGTCTGACTAAATTATGGCAGCAAAACTTGATGAGTTCAGTCCATTTTCTTTCTAATCTTTCCTTTCCACCTCGGAAGAATGAGACAAGCTATGGGAGGCCTGGATACTTACCAACTCTATTTGAAAGCCCACTGTAGGTCAATCATGAGACTAGAAACAATGTAGATATGGAAATAGATTGCAAAAAAGATCATTTTACACACAGTATTTATATGTGTTATAAATACACTTGCTAAGTTGTTACTATGCATTGATTAATCTTTTGTGTAGTTAGGAGTAGACAGTTTCCTGGTATAAGAGTGTGAAATTATCCATAACATACCAGTGAACAAAGAAGAATCTTGACTTCTAAGTTCCAAAACTACCTGTCAGGGTAAAAGCTAAAAATAATCACCAAAAGGCTAGTAGACTCAACAGTCCCCAATCTCCATCCTTTCCTCCCTTCTCCTCCTCATCCACTGGAGAAAACAGCTGTGATATAGAAAAAGAGAGTCTTGAAGCAGGAGCAAAAAGGTAAGTGGGATCACAAGTGATGGGAGCCTGCTATGAGCTTGAGCTTAGGACTCAGAAGGGAGAGTGTGACTGTCCAGGGGTGTGGCTTGGCAAGGGCAGTAGTAGCCTTGGGGCATCTATAGGGTGATCCAAGCCAGAGAGGGCTGCAGTCAGCTTGGGGGATTCAGGAAGTTCCTAGAAGCAGGGTTACAATGTCAGCTGAAGAGGGAGTGCACACAAAAGGAGAGCTGATTCCAGGGAGGAGTTCCTCAATGAAGCAGGAAGGTTCCTACCAGGGCTGGACTGAAAATGCAGCCAAATCTCAGTGCATTGCCAAGATCAGGTAATCAAGTGAGAGTTATGAGAACTGGCAGAGCTGCCGTTACCATTACCAGAGGAGCACAGTTGTTTAGATCAAGTCCAGACCAGAAGAGTACCATGCATAACAAAGGCCAGCTTTGAACCCAAAGAAAGTAGGAAAGGTAGAGCCAGGCAGGGGACAAGCACTTCACCTAGATCCCAGGTGTGGCAAGGAGAGAACAAGAAAGAACATTTGCATGATAAATGTGACAGTCCTGTCAACCTGAATCCCTGAGGAAATTGGTTTAAGAAAACTTTGTTTTATTTTGTTTTTGTTTTTGCTGTCAGCCAGATTAAGTTGAGAAGAGAGGATGTATCTTGGCACATATAGAAAGGGTTTATTTTTGGGACCATGTTAATTCATGTCCCTTTAAAAACTAACACTTAGATGCTACCTCAGATTTCTTGTATCTTTATTAGAAATGAGTACTTGGAAATTCACGTGTAGTTCATGGGTGGGGGTGTTCTGGTATGGGAACTCGTGTGGCTGCCTCTTTGTCCTTAGGCAGGGATGTTTTCTGACCTGCATGCTTTGCCTTCTGAGCAGCATGGCTGACTTGAGTCTGAGTGGCTTCTGTGCTGCACATATTGTACTCTTCTTGGTATATTCAGCTATTTAGTTATCTACTTTGTATTATTAATAAGAAGCTTTTCCCCCATTTTCTCGTAGCCAAAAAGTACTGTCTGAATTTAGCTGGTCATCATTGATGGTCATCATTGACTGAAGCATATAATACTGTCGCTCCCCCTCTTCGTGGAGGAGTGACACAGGACCCTGCGCTGTTCTTTTGTCTGCTCGGCCCTCCCCGGGTTTGCTGCTGGTTCTTCCCGGGTTGGCTACCGACCCTTCCACCTCCGTGGAAGGGCGGTTCCCCCTGCCACTTTCCCCACTTCCGCGGGGGAGCGGCACACCGCCTGCCGGCTCTCTCGGGGGCTGCTCAGATGTTCCTCAGGTGTTCCTGGTGCATGTTGTCTCTCTCCTCCTTTATAGTCCTCTTCCACCAATCCCAACTCTGCTACCCACACGCCGAGTACGCTGCTCTCCTCCAATCAGGAGCAGGTCCTGCTGCTTATTGGTTGAACTGGAGGCAGCTGTGTAGAAGCTGTTACTCCCTTCTCAGCGCCATATTGTGGGAGAGCAGATGCATAGAATAAGTCTTAATTCCAGTAACAGTCTAGTCCGAGTTGCTCCCCACATAATACCATCTTGTTTTCATTGCCTTTTGTAAGGACAATGACAGTTTTTCTTTTTGCCTTTGGAAGGTAAAGTCACATCCTTTAAGAAGCTACACACAATAAAAATCTGGATACATTTAATTTTTTTTTTTTAATCTGGGGGAAGGACAAAGAAAAAGTGAAAGAAGACTGATAAAACCATTCTCTGTGTCACTCCCCAAATGTCCACTGCAATATGGGCTGGGCCAAGTCCAAAACTGGGACCCTGGACCTTAATCCAGGTTTACCAGTTGGATGACAGGAACCCAACTACTTGAGTCATCACTGCTGCCTCCGAGGGTAGGCATTAGCGAGAAACTCGAATCAGGAAACAGAGCTGAGAATTGAACTCAGATATGCCAGTATGAGTTAGAGGAGTCTTAACAGCTCAGCCTACTCCCAGGTGTGTGGTTTTGCGTATATATATATATATATATATATATGCATATATGCATAACAGACTCTCTGATGATGGAAATAACATTCAAAGCCATGAGGAATTGGAGCCCCATAGAAGTGGTGGAGGCCAGACTCTTTCAACCTTGACTCTACCAACTTGGTTTGCTCTGGGGTGGCCCTGTGCTTGGTAGAATGTTTAGTAACATCCCTGGCCTCTACTGCCTACATACTAGTAAGTACACTTCCAATGGTGACAACAGAAAATGCTTCTAATCATTGCCAGAAGTCCCTTGGGACGCAAAGTCTCCCCCAGTTTCAATCTCTCAAAGCACTGGTCCAGACAATAAATGTATCAGCTGTCAGAGGGGAGCTGTTAGGCAGCCTGCAGGGGGTCGTTCCATAGGCATTCATCTTGGTTGGTACTTCCCTAATATTTATATAACTCAGTCCAGAGCCATCAATTCAGCCTGATTACTGCAACTGTTTCTATTTTGTTTTCTCTCTTTCTCCCTCCACCCCTCTTTTCCTTCCTGTCTTTATCTGGGTGCCTGATTTCTTTTCTCCCACTAAACAGAGCTCAGATGTGAAACAAACCTGCTCTTTCAGGGGATCAGAATAGCATCCTTTGTGCCTGCTGCTTCCACGTGGAGAGGCAGGTGTCATTTACCATCTACCTGTTCCTGTGGAGAGCAACAGGTTACCCTCTGGCAACTTGTCTTCTTCTACTCTCCACATGGATTTTCCTGTGAACCTGCATTCTCTGTTTCCTGAAATAGGATTGTTTTGTTGTTACATTGTCTTCCATTCAGAAAGCAGTTTTGGTGTATTTTTCAGAGTTTCCTCAGCTAGAGATGCAGTGGGATTGAATTTGGAGGTAAGAAAAAAATGGATTTTTACAACATAGAGCCTGAAAGAGCCAAATTGATCCAGTGGACTCTAGAAATAGAGAAATAAAAATCTTGGCTGTAATATTAATTTTTCCTGGAGTATCTTGGGATATGCCTAAGGCAATTGGCATGGTCCGCAGAGGCAACATTTAAAAGATCTAGTGGATAGAGAGGAGGCGAGGAGGCAACGAGGCCAGCAGTCTGAATGCAACGCAGAACAGCTATTGCTCCAGGAGGCATGTTCCAAAGCATTTAAATACTGAGTAGGTCACAAAGTTGGTTTAGTATTATCTTAGTTCATTTTTCACTTTGGTTCTGAGCTCTCGCAATCTACTTCCTTGGATTCCTCCAAATGATTTTGCAGAATGTGCAAATTCATGATTATGCAACTGTATGGGCAGCTTGTACCTAGAATTTTTCAGCATTGTTTTGCCCATTTTACAAGTGCAGAAACTTATGTTCTGTAGATGTCAAGGGGGCAAAGTGAGGATTCAAATTCCTGATTGATCTTCAAAATGTATTCCACTTCTCACACACAGACACATCTGCTGCACTTAGAGAATTAATAATCAAGCTCCTACTATGCGTTTTGTATTAGATGGATATTGAAGAAATAAAGACGTGCAGTTTTCCTTGAAAACACTTTCACCATAACTAGGGAGACAATATGCAGAGATGAGACAATTAACATATAATGTGCAGGCCCTCGGTGGTGATTTTCTTGTGATTAATATAAATAAAATAAAATTGGGGCCTGTGGTTGTGGCATAGCAGGTTAAGCCGCTGCCTGCGATACCAGCATCACATATGGGCACCGGTTCATGTACTGGCTGCTACACTTCTGATCTAGTTCCCTGGTAATACGTTTGAGAAAGCAGTAGAAGATGGCTTCGGCCTGGCCCAGTCTGGGCCATTGCTGCCATTTGGGGAGTGAACCAGAGGATCTCCTATCTCTCTATCTCTATCTCTATCTCTATCTCTATCTCTATCTCTAATCTCTCTCCTCTCTCTCTATAATTCTGCCTTTCAAATAAATAAATCTTTAAAATTAATTCCCAGAAAAGCTTGTGAAATGGATAGTTTTGTAGAACTAGTAGCTATGTAAGAATTGTGTTTCTAGACAGTCCCATTTACAAAAACATCTGGGCTCATTATGCAATTTACTTATCAGCTCTTAGACGACAGTTATTAGTCCGTACAATGGTTCTGAGGTTGCTTGGGCTGCATGAAGCCTCATGGAGACAAACAGGTGCTTGGGTGACCTCAGATGCATACACCCCAAGTGTGTACATGCTTGACAATGACAGGGATCATAGTGTATGAGGGTACTTCAAAAGCTTTGTGAAGTAATGCAATTAACAATAAATTCATTTTGTTGCAAAATTAAAGATTTATTTTTATTGATTTTGAAAGCAGAGAGAGAGAGAGAGAGAGAGAGAGAGAACATCCATTCAGTGGTTCACTCCTCAAATGGCCACCATGGCCAGGACTGGGCCAGACAGAAGCCAGGAGCCGGGAACTCTATCTGGTTCTCTTACATGTGTATTAGAGGCCCAAGCACTTGGGCCATCTTCTGCTTCTTTCCTAGGTGCATTAGCAGGGAGATCAGTGGGAAGCAGAGCAGCCAGGACTCACTCTGGAGCTCCAATAAAGGATGCTGCCATCGCAGGTGGTTTTTTAGCCTCCTGTGCCACAACACTAGTCCCATGGTGTAACAAAATATTTAAAATCCATACAGTTTTTTTTTATAGCATTCATTTTCCATTACTTGTTTAAAGACCCTATCTCCACATGGATTTCAAACATTTTTTGCACCAAAATAAAATTTATCCTTTATTTCTATTTTCATAGATTTTTTTGAAGCACCTTTCATTTGTTACATAGTCACGAGAAGGGGGAGGTCATGATCAAATGCCCTGGTTTACTAATTACAGCATATGTACAATTATCTTGACCCCCTAGGTGATATTCAGGGCCTCATAGTGATATAGGCAGGCAGATAGGATTAGATTTGTGAGCTGGTGACCACACCCCCTACCCTCTTCATGATCTCATGCCCCCTACCTGATCCTACCTGTATACACCCACCTGTCAATGAGACTACATAACCACTCAGCTTTTGGAAGTGAATAAAAGGCATGGAGTGCCCAGGGTACCCCCTGCTCTCCCACATGCCTCTTGTGCACATGGCCATTTGGCCACTTCTCGTCCTGTTCACTCCTGCCATTCTCTATTTGCAATCACACCTGCATGAGTGGTTTCTCCACGTGGCTCTGGCCTATGGACTCCTGCATGTGGCCCCTGATCTGGCCTCTGGCTGATATGGAATTTCCAGTTCATTTTTCTAACCACCCTTTTCCTTAAATAAAGCCATCACGTTCCTGTGTATTTCTCTTACTTCCCCAAATAAATTCTGAGCTTTTACCATGTTGCCTGTCTTGTATATGTCTAAGTTTAGAATACCTCTCTAAGCTTGAGACAAGAACCTGAAATATTAATCTTGGCTTACAGTTAGACAATATCAATAGTTTTCCCTTCAGTCCTTGAATTTGTCAGAAAAGTGGCCCCACCTGCTCAGGGATCCTGTAAATAAATTGCTTTGAAATAGATTTCTGCTCCCATGTATGCCTAGCCCGTTAAGTGTTGAATTGGCACTTTTGCCCCCTACATCTTTCTTGAGCTTTGTTAATCTTATTTTCAGCTTCTGAAAAGAGCAGTATATCCCAATATAATCATTAATTGAATATGATTCAACTGGTCCCATCTTTAATAAGAAACCAAAGAAGGAAATTCAATTAGACTTTGATCCATTTCAAAAGATCAAATCCTCCCTTTTCACAGTTAAAATTATGAAAGATTATCTTCTTAGTGGAAGGCTACAGGAAAATTTGGATTCCTGTCAAATATTTAGTGTAATATCCCAGGATCGGGATTAATATTGCCTTTCAGCAGCTTGCTCTGAATTTCTGTTGATGCAATCTCTCTTTTGGAAGCTGTTGAATAAAAAGCATTCTATACCCTTGCATGACTCAAAGTATTCAGCAGAAATGGTAACAAGATCAAACAGTTTTAGGACAAGTTAGCATGCCTTCTGGTCATGAAAATGCAGACACCTCAATTTCATTTCCATACTTCTGTGTTGATCTGCTAACTACTCAGAGAATATGGAAATTATTGAAGCCAGGTTTTATGTCTGGGTGAATATTTTGGGGTTGATTTAAGATTACAAAGAAGACCAGCACTAAAAATAAAATTAGAATAGAGCCCAGTGCAACCTAATCATCTCTGTTTTGGTAGGATTATATCATACACCCCTAGAAAATAATCTAAATAAAATAACTGTTACTAGTATCAGATTTAATACCTGTTGCATTTATTTTAGATTCAAGATACCAATGACTTTATTTTCTCATGCCTCTCTCAGTTTGAATCCAAGGCATTTTTCTGTAACTCCTAGGCTGTAACACCCAAATTATGCTACTGTTTCAATGTGAGTTTATAGGACAGTTCTGACAAAAGTGAAACATCTTTTATTATACTTCAGATAAAATTATCTAGAGTACCATATTGGGAACTAGGGTTATATGTAAATAACTAGGGTTATTTTGTCCTCCCAAGATTTATTTTGCAGTCTGATGATGTGATTTAAGTATAATCATGAAAGAATTCATTTATGCAAAGCTTTCTGTGTCATTTCAATGAGTTCTGCCTGCAAGCGCTGTTCAAACAGAAACCTTAGTGTCCCCTGGTATTCCAGCTAAAAAAGTAAATATTTGTAATAGACATACTGCGGTAATATTCCCAACATTGGCAAGAGCATTCATACCCTTTATGCCACGCTGCCAGAAGCTGGCACCCAACAGCACCTGTGGCTTACACCGAAACCCGAGTCTTCGGTTGGTATTTTCTTTTCCACTAATGGGTACTAGTGAACAGGCAAAGTGTGGACTCCAGTCTCTGAATTGCAGAGGAAAGAAATAACACAGGCTCTATTAGCAACTCAAGTTTCAAAGGTCCCAGGGTGGGAACTAAGCTGGAATCTCCACAATCAACACATTCTCTAACAGTGATTTTTCAAAGTATTTTAAAATGCAGACAAATCTCTTTTTCAAATAAAATATTGCTTGTCATTCCAAGAAGTAAAATAGATAAAATAACAAGGGCTACTCTTTATTTGGAGCTTTCTCTAGGATAGGCACCATGCTGGAATCTCAACGTGGTTCTTGTTTAATTCTCAAAAGGATTATAGGAGATGGGCATCTTAACATCTTCTATTATAAAGTATGATTAGAAAGTTTAAATAACTTCCCAAAATCATGTGTCCTCCTGTTGGAGGAACACAGCTCAAACTTAGGTAGTCCAAGTGCTTTGCCACAAAAAGCAGAGCTGCCTTTGTGAGAGCAGACATTGGCTGGGACCCTTCACAGGAATCATCTGCATATTGGACTTCACCCACCTGATCACTGTGGAACTTCACTGTCCTTAAGGCCCTAGGGAATATGCGAAAGCACAAAAACTGATATCAAGCTGAGAGAAAAGATTTGTTTACTCTCTAAAATAGCATTTTCAGAAGTGGATGCAAGCCAGGTTTTTTTGTTTTGTTTTGTTTTGTTTTCTACATAGGCCTTCCTAACAGTTGCCATATGCTTCTGTGCATCTTGATGGGGTAGATGTGATGTTGTGGTACATTTATTCATTGTGTGTTGATGAAGTTAGGATACTTTTGTTACCCATCACATCAAACATTTATCATTTCTTCATAATAAGAGCATTCAAAATCTTCTCTTCTTGCTGTTTTGAATTATATGAGATGATACTGTTAAATATAATCTCCCTCTCTGTAATAGAACACCAACACTTATTTCTCCTACCTGGCTGGCTGTGACTTTGTACCCATAAAGCAGAATAGTGGTCCCCAGAGGCTGAGGAGGGGAGGAGAAGGGGATAGATAGAGATTCCTTCATTTTTTTTAGCAAATTAATATATACTAAATTTAGGGAATGTGTTAGAGTTGAGACTACAGTAAAGAATAGGATATAGTTATGTACCTCAGTGACTTCACAGGTAGGATACCCACCAATTTATCATCCATGCTTGGATATCCTTGAGAGTAAAAGAGGCCTTTTTTTATATTAAAAGAAGAAAGCAGGGGTCAACTGAATGTTCTAAGAAAACTGGCTCTTGGGCAAGTGGAAGACTCAGCTGCATATACTTATTTATTTATTTTTAATTGATGTGTAATATATGTACCTATATATGGGATGCAGTGTTATAATCTGATACAGTATACAATGTGTAATGTTCAAATTAGGGAATTAAAGTTTCAGTTTCCTCCATTATTATCATTTCTTTGTGTTGGCAACCTTGAGACTCTTCTTCCTTTATTTTAAATTGTATAGTTATAGACTGTAACTGCCCTATTGTGCTAAATAATATCAGAACTACTTCTCAATGAAATATTTTTTGGTGCCTACTATCTACCCTCTCACTAATCCCCTCCCCACTTGTCTTTCCAGCCTTTAGTGACTTCTGTTCTACTGTCCAAATCTGTATGACCAACTGCTTTAGTTTCTACAAGTGAGTGAGAACATGGGATATTTGTCTTTCTATGGCTGGCTTATTTCACTTAACAAAATGCCCTGTAGTTTTCTCCATTTTAATATACTTATTTCATGTTATGAATATAGTTATGGAGGTGTGCACAGGGTATCCCATTGCACAGAGCAGTGGTACTCAAGCAAGACAGAACAGATTTCTTAGAAAGGTGATGCAGAATCTAAGTCTTGAATCATGAGTAGACATTCACTGGTTCAAGAGTAGGGAATAAGTGGAGTATGAAGGGCACATGCAGGTAAGGCATGCAGAGCAGGGGCAGTAAAAGTTTTGAGGCCAAGAGTACCTGGACATGATAGAAAAGCCAGGGACTGTTAAGGAACTTGGATGTCATTTTCTAGATTGCATGTAGCCATTGAGGGGTTTAAACAGAGTGGACAGGTTTACATTCTAGAAAGAGCACTCTGGTGCTTTTTAAAATATGACTACAGGGGGCATATAAGTAGAGCCAGAATGATGATCTTGAAAAGTGATTTCTGAATTCTGACCCTACAAAATTTATGTGAGGAGTTTTATAAAATACTGGTACTTGGGCCTCCCCCCCATATCTCTAGGGTTGGATGCAAGGTACTGTTCATGCTTTAAATTCCCCCATGTGATTCTGATGAACCAAACTTGAGAACCCCTGAGCTGAAATACAGACCAGAGAGGCTGACACTTTGGAGTTTACAATGGTAGCTGAGGCAAAAGGATGGGATTTTTTTAACTTTTATTTAATGAATATAAATTTCCAAAGTATGACTTATGGATTACAATGGCTTCCCCCCCATAACGTCCCTCCCACCCGCAACCCTCCCCTTTCCCATTCCCTCTCCCCTTCCATTCACATGAGGATTCATTTTCATTTCTCTTTATATACAGAAGATCAGTTTAGCATACATTAAGTAAAGATTTCAACAGTTTGCTCCCACACAGAAACATAAAGTGAAAAATAATAGATGATTTTTTAAATGATGATGAAATCAGATCAGACCTATTGTCATGTTTAATCCCAGCAAGAGTCAAGTTGGGAATTGCTAATTTCTTCTTTTTTTTTTTTAACAGAAGATCAGTTTAGTATACATTAAGTAAAGATTTCAACAGTTTGCACCCCCATAGAAACACAAAGTGAAATATACTGTTTGAGTACTCGTTATAGCATTAAGCCTCAATGTACAGCACATTAAGGACAGAGATCCTACATGAGGAGTAAGTGCACAGTGACTCCTGTTGTTGACTTTACAAATTGACACTCCTGTTTACGGCATCAGTAATCTCCCTATGCACCAGTCATGAGTTTCCAAGGCTATGGAAGCCCCTTGAGTTCTCTGACTCTTATCTTGTTTAGACAAGGTCATAGTCAAAGTGGAGGTTCTCTCCTCCTTCAGAGAAAGGTACCTCTTTCTTTGAAGACCTGTTCTTTCCACTGGGATCTCACACACAGAGATCTTTCATTTAGGTTTTGGTTGTTTTTTTTTTTTTTGTTTTTTTGTTTTTTTGTTTTTTTTTGCCAGAGTGTCTTGGCTTTCCATGCCTGAAATACTCTCATGGGCTTTTCAGCCAGATCCGAATGCCTTTAGGGCTGATTCTGAGGCCAGAGTGCTGTTTAGGACATCTGCCATTCTATGAGTCTGCTGAGTATCTCGCTTCCCATGTTGGATCACTCTCCCCTTTATTTATTCTATCGGTTAGTATTAGCAGGTACTAGACTTGTTTATGTGCTCCCTTTGACTCTTAGTCCTTTCATTATGATCAATTGTGAACTGAAATTGATCACTTGGACTAGTGAGATGGCATTAGTACATGCCACCTTGATGGGATTAAATAGGAGTCCCCTGGTATGTTTCTAACTCTACCATTTGGGGCAAGTCAGCTTGAGCATGTCCCAAATTGTACATCTCTTCCCTCTCTTATCCCCACTCTTATGTTTAACAGGGATCACATTTCAGTTAAATTTCAACACTTAAGAATAACTGTATTAATTACAGAATTAAACCAGTCATATTAAGTAGAACAGACAAAAAAACTACTAAGAGGGATAATGTATTAAGTTGTTCAATCAGGGCTATGCTGATCAAGTCACCGTTTCTCATAGTGTCGATTTCACTTCAACAGGTTTCCTTTTTGGTGTTCAGTCAGTTGTCACCGATCAGGGCGAACATATGGTATTTAAATCCCAGTCCCAAAAGGATGGGATTTTTTAAAAGAACAAGGAAGGCAAATATTGAACATATTGATAATCAGCTGGATGTGAGGTTTAAGGGGGTGAGTTGTCGAGGATGATTTCCTGCTTGGGCATCTGCATGAATGGGTGACACCTCAGCTGAACTAACAGACCCATGAAGACCAGCTATTTTATATAGGAAGACAGTTAGGTATTGACAGTGTGCAATGTGAGGTATCTCAAGGACACCATGAAAGGCATGCAGTTGCAAAAGCAGGAGCCCAGTGAGGAATCCTAGTGAAAGAAGGTAAAGGCAGGCACGAAGGAGATGGAGAAAGAAGAGTGATGTAGTCATTTGCCATGTGTTTACATTTCCAAATAAACCCGTTCTTCAATAAATTTGATTAATGGGAAAGACTGACTTTTTCAACTAAAACCCTTATTGGTCAATACCTTTTCTAACTTCATAATTAAGTATCTGTTCACGTAGTCACTCCCTCATTATCTCACTGATTCTCTTTCCTACTCCCTTACCCGACTGCTATCCAAGGAGGAAATCAATGATGCCATGCCCAGAGCATGGTGAGCCCCTTCGGAGGCTGGCTGTCTTCCAACGTGGTGAACCCAGTCTGTTTCCCTTTGCAATGCTGTGAGCTATGTGTCTAGTCATCCTATTATCTTGTGATACCTATTAAAACACTGTTCTCTTTTACTCCAGAAACAAGAAGTGCATTTCAGTTGCAAATGATATGTCTGCTAAGTACATAGATTAAAAAAAAATTTAAACTACTCTGGGATTTTCCAGGATAAGAAGTCATTACAGATATTGTGTTGTTTCAGATGTCCGGGAGATTAAGTAGGCCTTAAGTCAGCTCCTGAGCGTTTTATTAGTGAATCTGTGTCATTTGAAAATCTTCCCCTGGAACGTTCCCACCCACTCCCCAAACCCCACTTGAATAAAAGAGTAATTAGAGATGAGATCAGAATCTTCACTTAATCTTGACCCATCCCAGATGGTGTAATAGTCATGGCCTTATCAGTAAAGAGTGGAAGGATAGGTCAGAGCTATGCCAAGAATATAATTCTTGAATTAATTCAGAGTCATTCGGATTTGTGTTAAGACTCTTACGTGTCTTCTGTAGTCCTCCTGGCTTTTATCTAGTATCACTCATTGCTCTCTCACTATTCATCGTAATGATATGTACAGGTGTGTGTACTCTGCACCCTGGAATTGCTTTTGAAAGTTGCCTGTCAGTTCTGTGTTGAATTAAGTCATGCTTTTCAGATACAAGGAAATGCTATCCTTGTAAGAAATTCTAGTAGAAAATTGTTTATAGCAAACTGTTGATTGATCACCTACTAGGTGCTGGAGTGATGTTTAAGTACTAGGGGACAACATTATGTAAGCTAGACTCTTAGTATGTTCATAGTCTCAGAATAAAATGTGTGAGAATACTTTAAAAAGTTCATTGACAGATGGAATTAAGAGAAAAATTTAGAGGCAAGCATGGTGGCACTGTGGGTTAAGCTGCCAACTGGAATGGACACAGCCCCTTTCAGAATGCCTGCTGGGTATGCCATTTCCCATTCAGCTTCCTGGTAACGTATCCTAGGAGGCCACAGATGATGACTCGACTGCCTAGGCTCTGTCACCACATGGAAGAGCTGGATGGAGTTCCTGGATCCTAGATTTGCGTTGGCCCAGCCCTGACTGTTGCAGGCATTTGAGGAGTGAATCAGCAGGTAGAAGATATTTTCTCTCTCTCTCTCTGAATAGATGAAAATAAACATTTAAATATATATTTAAGCTCATATGCAAGTTTTTGATGCAAAAATTTTTGAAATTCATGTATACAATCATTTTTCAGAGTTTATGGGAAATGTGTTTTATGAAAAAAAAACTACACGTGGATTTCTAAAGTTTTTGCACCAGAATAAAATTATCTTTTAACTCAATTTTATATAAGCTTTTCCAAGTATTTACTTACATGATACTCTATGCCATAATATAAATAATTTTACCTATTATCTCACTTCATTTTCATAACACTGTAAAATAGCTATTATTATCCAACCCATTTCGCAGATGAAGAAACTAAAGGATATTGAATTGAATGACACATCACGAATCCTACAGCTAGTAAAGACAGAACTAGAAGTGGGCCCAGGCCATCTAGCTCCAGTGTCCATTATGCTTTGTTTCCTGTCCCCTACTCAGTAAAGATCTTAATGGGACAGAAAGAGAAAACTCTGTGAAACTATTTACAGAATGTGCTTATTGGTTTATCAGTGGTTGACATTTTAAGCTCTCTCTGTTTTAGTGATTCTTGAAAAGGGACATTTTTAAAATAAGTAATCTTTCTTTTCTTATCAAGCATTGCACAACCAGACAGAAAGAAGAGAAGAGGTAAACATTCAGCTCAGCAAAAGTATCTCGGGTTATCTTTGGGAGTTTTTGACCTCTTAAACTAAAATATTTTTATAGGTTTCTTGTAATCTTTGTTTTACTCCAAGTGTTTAAGCAGTGAGTACCTACAAGAACTAGAAAATGTGTTGTTTTGGACATGATGTACAAATAATTACAGAATTTCACCCATTGCTGGTCTACACAGGCCGGCTTCTATCTTGGTCCCCATTTTGAGTGGTATAGATTGCCTGCACATCCTAAATGTGTGTACTCTCAAAATCAAGCAGTCTTAAGCCCTGCAACATAAAGAAGTTAGATAGGTGTCTCTCCCTAAAGCATTTGCAGAGCAATTTTATTAAGACTTGAGTTTCTGGGAAAGTTTTATTTTTATCACACCATTATTGTCTTGAATCTGCTGTTCACTCAAAGGTTTTGTTGGCCTTAATTCAATTCTCTACTTTCTGGTCACTCAGTGTTTTGTTGAGCACTTTTCCTCCCAGACAGATAACAGGATTTGGTGACAGCTTTCAATTTCATTACCACTGAAACTTCTGCAGGTATAGAATTTCTCTGTGTAGGCTGGTCCCTGACTATGACTTATTTAGCCTATTATTTATTGGCCAATAAAACTGGCCTGTTCTGCAAAATAACTCACTAATTCTTTCAGTGTGAATGCCTCTAAAGATACTTATCCACATGCATGTAAATAATCTGTCTGACAGACTGTTGGTCTATCATAAGTCTGCTTAAAAAAGAGACCCCTGGCCAGTGGAAGTATCACCGAAATTCCAGTTTTTAAGGATCCTGTTGTTCTCTTGAGTATAAAACATAAAAGGAATAAAATTGGCTGAGAAGCAAAGGTAGCAAAGTTTCTTTAAGAGTCTTGAGAAAGACTTCTCTAAAGAGAGATGGCTGCCTTGGAGCATTCCTTGTTTGACCACAAAAGAGAAAATACAACCAGCTAAATAAACAAAAATGTCCAATTTGCCATTCTAGCATCATTCAAACTTACAAGAAAATATTAGAAAATGTTCCATTTTCCCTTAAGTTGTCCATTCTTTGAAAAAAAAAAAAGAGGTGTACATGGGCAGGTAGTAAAATGTGTTCTTCTGTGTTTTATTGATGAAGTTTTTTTCCTTTCCAGAAGTAATTTTGCATTATTTGTCAAGAGTCATAAAAGTGTTCTGATTCTTTGAACCATTGGTTTTCCCTTTGGGAAATCAAAATTACAGGGAAACCACATGAATGAAGATATTCATCGCAACGTTTAAAGCATGAGGGTACTTCCAAAAGTTTGTGGAAAATACATATTATAAAAAAAACTATGCATGGATTTCATTTTTTGCACTAATAAACTTAGCTTTAATTCCATTTTTCTTTTTTCCCTTTAAAAATATTTATTTAAGAAGTATACAGGGATGAAAAATCAAAGAAAGAGAGAGACAACGAGAGGAAAGAAAGAAGGGAAGGAGGGAGGGAGGAAGGAAGGAAGAAAAGAAGGGGGGAGGGAGGGGAGAGAAAAGGAGGAAAGATGGACAGAAGGAGGAAGCAGAATGAAAGGAACCGAAGAGAGAAGGAAGAAAGAAATCCTCTATATGCGGGTTCACTCCCTGAATGCCCCCAACACCTGAAGCTGAGCCAGTCTGAACCCCAGAATCAGAAACTCAGTGTGGATCTCCCATGTGAGTGGCAGGGACTCCGTTACTTGAGCCACTGCAGCCTGTCTTCCAGGGTATACGTTGGCAGGCAGCTGGAAATCAGGAGCAAGAGTCTGAACCTGAACCCATGTGAGCCAGTTTGGGATGTGGATGTCCCAAGTGGTGGTTTAACCAGTGCACCCACTCGTGAATTTAGAATACCAGAAACAACTTGAAAGCCAGTAATGATGGAATGGGTAAATAAATTATATTATCCCCATCTCACAGAATAATTTGCAGATATGTAAAGTAGAGAGGGTCTTATCATGTAATCCATTCAACATAATTAGCTATTAATTTTCTTCTGTGTGGCAAGATCTGTGCCAGATTCTGAGATGATGTTGAAGGACCAATCATTACCGCTTACTACTGAGCCCGCGGAGCTTGTAGCCTTGCAGAGGAGTTAGATATTAGTGAAATCAGCGTGCTACCTTCACAGCTAGGTATTTAGGGGGGCCAGTTTGATTGTTTGAAGTCTTCCCTTAAACTAACTACTGAACAGACTTGTATTTGGAGCTAAATCAGTGCGTAGGATGGATATCCTGATGTTGCATGTATGTGTGGCTTAATAGCCGCAGTAGACAGCACAAACATTTGAGTAGCATGGAGGCCCCAAAGCTCTTCAGGGATCACTGCTGTTAGGAGACCTGAAGTGCACATTTAAGCTCAGCTGAGTCTTTTTCTAACTAAATGTTTAGGGTAACAGTATTTCTGCTTTTCTCAGGTTATTTTTTTTTTTGTAATTCTGTGTGCTAGAAACAGTATGAATAATTAATGAGAAATTTTTATTGTATTTCATGAAAGTATAATAATGTTACGTTTGTTGCATGATACAGATAATGTGGTAGTATTAGTCCCACAGTTCTGCTGTAAACTCTGTGATGTTCCCTCTTCAAAGTTTAATGAGTTTTTCTTTGACAGAGGACAACGTAAGGTGATTAAAGAAAATTTACTTTGGACGCACTTTGCAAAGGTTGAGGAATGATGTAATGATAGATTTCATGACTAGGGTATTTATCTGATCCATGTGTTTGGTGACTGTGACTATTTTAGAGAGAAACATACTTATGTTTTCTAAACAGGGCTGTCTTCTGTGGGCATTTTTACAACATTATGAATCACTAACCTTCCTTGGATTCTTGGGCTTTTATTTTTTGTATAAATGACTTCGATTCTTCTCCACAATCCAATGTAACATTTATTATTTGTTTCTTATTTTGTTGATAAAAGAAATTGACATTTTTCTTTACTTCTTTATTAGCATTATCACTTCCCTTCATTATAGTATCATGAAGAAATGTTTGCTTGTGAGGTATAGATCTGATCGCAAAAAATAAAATAAAATGTACCTTGCACACATACACACAACACAAACTTTGGCCCATTGTGACAAGATCCCTTACTAACCAATCTCCTGATTCTCTGTAACTCTGTGTCTATGCAGGCCTGGTAAAGTGACGTAAGTCATACTTGTAAGTGTAGATGTCCCAGCTACCCTTCAATCACTTTAGGGTGTGTTCTCCACGAATAAGTCAGTGAAACAAAGCCACATGCAAGAGGCCCTGGAATGTGGATCTTTCCATCTCTTTTCTTTTCTTTTCTTTTCTTTTCTTTTCTTTTCTTTTCTTTTCTTTTCTTTTCAGAAGTTGGGGGTGGTGGTGGTGGTGGTGAGGATGCTGCATAAGCATTCATTGCGTAATCCCGTGCAGGAACTATGTATATTGTATGTCAGAAAGCAATTTGAAATGGGTCATTTACTTACATGAAACACGGAGAGTGTGCTGGGACAACCTGGCAGAGAAGCAGGGCTCTGTGGATATTTATTTCCAGGGGTATTATTATTTCCGTAGTCTGAGGTGCACTATTTGTTTCTTTTATGTTTTATCAGCACTGACACCTTGTTGGAACTGGGTACTTAAAATCATGTTCTGTTCCCCTAAACTTTGGAAAGATGATCTTAAAAATGAAGCTTTATTTTCATGAAAAATTAAAACATTATGTAGTCAGAAAACTCACTCTTTCTATTCTCTATGTGTCTCTTTGTCTTGGTCTGTCTCTTCTCTCTCTATTTCTGTTTCTCCCTTTCTCCTAGGTTCATGAACATTCTGAATCTTCAGCTCCCTCATGGTGTAAACTTAAATAATACAGATTGTAGAAAAGAATAATGGATTTCGCTAGCTTCTCTCTGATTCCCCATTATTCTGTCTGCCTTTGAGAATCACAGGCAGTAAAAACTGTCATAGTGTACCCCTGTGAGGAGTCTTTTAAATTCAACCCTCAGCATACATGTACACATATAAAAGTACTTATACAATTTGATGGAAAATAAAATTTTGGTGCAAAAAATTTTGAAATTCATGTATACTTTTATATTAATAAGCATTTTTCTTGAACTTTTTTTTTTTTTGACAGGCAGAGTGGACAGTGAGAGAGAGAGACAGAGAGAAAGGTCTTCCTTTGCCGTTGGTTCACCCTCCAATGGCAGCTGCAGCCGGTGCTCTGCGGCCGGCACACCGCACTGCCGATGGCAGGAGCCAGGTGCTTCTCCTGGTCTCCCATGGGGTGCAGGGCCCAAGGACTTGGGCCATCCTCCACTGCACTCCCTGGCCACAGCAGAGAGCTGGCCTGGAAGAGAGGCAACCGGGACAGAATCCGGCACCCCAACCGGGACTAGAACCCGGTGTGCTGGCGCCACAAGGAGGAGGATTAGCCTAGTGAGCCGCGGCGTCGGCTTTTTCTTGAACGTTTTGAAGACCCTTCATACAGAGTCATTTTTCAGTTCGCAAAGAGAAAGCTAATACTGTTTGTTTTTATCAATGTACTTTTTTGGCATAGCATCTCATCATGAATATTTCCCTGGGACAACAGATAGAGAACTGCTTCACCTTTGTAGCTTCTACATAATATTCCACATGGCTTAATTTCTTCAACTGCCCCATCTCCCCACCACCAATGGTCATTCAGAATATTTCCAGTGTTACATTATTACAAACAGCCCTATAAAGGGCACACTCAGATTTATCTTATTTCATTTCATTTGTTTAAAAGGAAGAGAGATAGAAGACAGAGACAGACAAACAGACAGAGGGAATCTCCCATCTGCTGATTCACTCCCCAAATGCCCAACAAAACCTGGGGCTGGACTGGGCCAAAGATAGAAGTCAGAAACTCAATCTGGGCCCTGACATGGGTAGCAGGGACCTAAATACTTGAACTATCACTTGCTGCCTATCAGGGTGCACCTTAGCAGAAATACGGAATTAGGAGGAGACACAGAATTTAAATCCAAGCATTCCATTATGGGATGTGGCTGTCACAGTACTGTCTTAATGACATACCCCAAAAATCACACTTTTAACAAATCATATATGACCTTTCATTTATTTTCATAGGATAGATCCCTAAAATTGAGTACTGGATGAATTATATATACATTTAAAATTTTCATATTCATATTGCCAAATGAATTTCTAAAATATGAATAATAGTTTATTTCTTCTTTAAAAGTGTTTAATACTGTCTAGTTTTCAATACTCTTCATAACATTGGGTATTATTAACATTTATAATTTTGTTCAATCTAATAGATAAAATATATTTGATTTTAATTTTATTGGCTATAATATATAAACACATTTTCAAATACACCTTAGCCAGTTGCAATCTTTTTTTGAACTACAAACTTAGTTTCTCTGTTGGAGTCTTTTTTTTTTCTTATTAACTTGAAAAAACTACCTATTTATTTATTTATTGCTTGATTCATAGTATCTTTGCTTTAAAACTGTTTTCAGTTTTAGTAAATTGAATGTATTTGCCCTTTATGGCTTCTGAGTTACATATCTCTTTTATATCCATGTCTCCCAGTGCTCTTGTTTTTCAGAGTTTTTAAAATTCTGATACTTAAATTCCTCAAGAATTCCTTTATGTAAATTGTGTTTAATAAGAGTTCCATTGGACTTTTCTTCCATCTGCAGAGCCAAATCCTCATATAACTTGGTGAATAATATAATTTATTAATTTGGACTATAGTATTTTTTTTAACGATTTACTTATTTGTTCATTTGAGAGTCAGAGAAATGCATATAGAGAGACAGATAGACAGAGAGGACTCCCATCTACTAGTTCATTCCCCCAATGTTTGCAACAGTTGGGGCCTGAGGCCAAAGCTGGCACCTGGAAACTCAAGTTATTTGAGCCACATCACTACCTCCCAGGGTCTACACTGGCGGGAAGCTGAGATTGGGAGCCAGAGGCAGGTATTGAATGCAGGCACTCCAATGTAAGATGTGGGCATCATAACTGGCATTTTAACCAGTAGGACAAACACCCACCCTTATAATATTAAGAAGTATATTTTCATAGAGAAACAGTGACTTGATCAGCCCTTGTCCTGAATATTGATGAACAACTTAATATTTTATCCCTTTTAGTACTTTTTTTGTCCTACTTAATACTATTGGTTGAACTCTGTAATTAACACACAATTATTCTTAGGTGTTTAAATTTAACTGAAAAGTGATACCTCATTTACGGTGTGCTTAAAAACATTGATTTTCTGATACAGTGTTAGAGAGTTGCATATAATCTTCTCATTTTTTTTTTTTTTTTTTTTTTTTTTTGACAGGCAGAGTGGACAGTGAGAGAGAGAGACAGAGAGAGAAAGGTCTTCCTTTGCCGTTGGTTCACCCTCCAATGGCCGCCGCTGCAGCCGGCGCACCGCGCTGATCCTGGCAGGAGCCAGGAGCCAGGTGCTTTTCCTGGTCTCCCATGGGGTGCAGGGCCCAAGCACCTGGGCCATCCTCCACTGCACTCCCTGGCCATAGCAGAGAGCTGGCCTGGAAGAGGGGCAACCGGGACAGAATCCGGCGCCCCAACCGGGACTAGAACCCGGTGTGCCGGCGCCGCAAGGTGGAGGATTAGCCTATTGAGCCACGGCGCCGGCTCTAATCTTCTCATTTTTCAAATCATTTTTCTGCTCACTTATTTCTCACTTCTTAGTCTTCAAGTTGTATGCTTTTCTTTCTGTTCCTTTTTCAGAATACCAGAAAGTTCGCTATTTTATTTATCTCCTCAAATAGCTAGCTGTTAGTTAAATTCCTTGTTTGTCTGCTTTTGTATTTTGTTGCTCTTCTGGCCCCTGGATCGTATTCCCTAAGATTTTTTGCACTGTTACTTCATGGTGACAGCCTCAGCACGGATGCTTCAGAGAACACAGCATGACACCTTTCCTGCCACCCTCCTGTCCCTGGACGTCTGTTGCATTCACCAGTTTTATGTTCATGGTGCCTTATCTTGCCCTCTGAAATTGTGCGCTTTTAACATTTGTGGGTTTTTTTTTTTTTTTTTTTTGACAGGCAGAGTGGACAGAGAGAGAGAGAGACAGAGAGAAAGGTCTTCCTTTACTGTTGGTTCACCCTCCAATTGCCGCTGCGGCCCGCGCACCGCGCTGATCCGATGGCAGGAGCCAAGTGCTTCTTCTGGTCTCCCATGGGGTGCAGGGCCCAAGCACCTGGGCCATCCTCCACTGCACTCCCTGGCCACAGCAGAGAGCTGGCCTGGAAGAGGGGCAACTGGGACAGAATCCGGCGCCCCGACCGGGACTAGAACCCGGTGTGCCGGCGCCTCAGGTGGAGGATTAGCCTATTGAGCCATGGCACCGGCCACTTTTAACATTTCTAATAGATTATTTTTTAAAATTTTAGAACAATTTTAGATTAACAGAAGATTTTAAAAGATAGCATGTTGGGGCCGGCGCTGTGGTGTAGTGGGCTAAGCTGCCACCTGCAGTGTCAGTATTCCATGTGGAAGCTGATTCGAGTCTTGGCTGCTCTTTTTCCCATCCAGCTCTCTGCTATGGCCTGGGAAAGCAGAGGAAGATGGCCCATGTCCTTAGGCCCTTGCACCCTCTTGGGGAAACCTGGAAGAAGCTCCTGGCTCCTGCCTTTAGATTGGCAGAGCTCCGGCCATTGCATCTATTTGGGGAGTGAACCAACAGGTGGAAGACCTCTCTCTCTGTCTCTCCCTCTCTCTGTCTGTAATTCTACCTCTCAAGTAAATAAATAAATATTTTTTTTAAAAAATTATGTAGTGTTCCCATATACTTCTCTTCTAGCTTCCCCTTTTAACATCTTACATTAGCAGAGTACATTGGGCACAATTAATGATACTCTATTATTATTGAGAGATCATACTTTATTCAAGTTTTCTTAGTTTTATTTAGTTTTTTTTTTTTTCAATCTATTATCCACCCGGGTTACCCAATTTATTTTTAATCTTCACATCTACTTAGGCGCCTCCTGTCTTTGACAACATCGCAGTTTTTTCTTATTTTGGATGACATCAAAGTTTCGATGTGTACTAGTAAGAAATCTGTAGGATGCGGGACTGGTGTTGTGGGAGTAAAGGTTAAGCTGCTGCTTGTGACACTGCCATCCCAATGTGAGCACCAATTGGAGTTTGCTCCCTTCTAATATAGTTTCCTACTGATGTGCCTGGGAAGGCAATGAAAGATGGCTTGAATACTTGGGTCCCTCCCACCCACATGGGAGACCTGGATGGAGTGCCCGACCCCTGGCTTCAGACTGGCCCAACCCTGGCTGTTGTAGCTATCTGGAGTGTGAACCAGCAGATGTAAGACCTTTGTCTCTCCCTCTCTATCTGTCACTCTGCCTTTAAATTAAATTAATGAATCCTTAAAAAAAAAAAAAAAAAAAAAAGAAAGAAAGAAAAAAGAAATCTGTAGAATGCCCCTAAATTTGTATGATTGTTTTTCATTTCTGATTGCTGTTGGAAATAACTCCAATACTGTGTGGAACAGAGTGTTGAGAATAGGCATCCCTGCCTTGCACTCAATCTTACATGGGAAGTTTTGCATTTTCCTTATTGACAATGAGAGTAGACATGGCTCTTTTCATTAAGGACCTTTATATGCTGAGCTACATTCCTTCTAAACCTAATTTGTTGAGTTTTTTCTTAATCAAGAAAGGATGTTCAACTTTGCTAAATGGTTTTTCTCTATCTGTTGAAACATTCATGTTGTTTTTAATCTCTCCGTCTGTTAATGTAGTATACCTCATTGCTTGATTTGCATATGTTAAAACAATCTTGCATCCCAGGGATGAATCCCACCTGATGTGTTGTTGAATTCAATTACCTAGTATTTTATAAGAATGTAGTTTTCTTTTCAAGATTGAATTCTTAAAATGGTTTGGAAGTATTCTTCCTACATGTAATTTTTGGGAAGCATTTTAGGAGGTCAACTGTTAATTTTCCTTATTTTAAATATTTTTAAAAATAAAAACATGTAAGGCTATATGTTTTCTTCTGGGTTTAGCTGTGTCCCATTGTCACTATACTTGTATCTGAATCACTTGCGCTTTGTACTTGTGTTGTATTTTGGATTCTTGGGTTGGTTGAAGATAATTCTTTTATTTTTAAATTTTTTGACAGGCAGAGTGGACAGTGAGAGAGAGAGACAGAGAGAAAGGTCTTCCTTTGCCGTTGGTTCACCCTCCAATGGCCGCCGCGGCCCACACGCTGCGGCAGGCGCACCGCGCTGATCCAATGGCAGGAGCCAAGTGCTTCTCCTGGTCTCCCATGGGGTGCAGGGCCCAAGGACTTGGGCCATCCTCCACTGCACTCCCTGGCCACAGCAGAGAGCTGGCCTGGAAGAGGGGCAACTGGGACAGAATCCGGCGCCCCGACCGGGACTAGAACCCGGTGTGCCGGCGCTGCAAGGTGGAGGATTAGCTTAGTGAGCCGCGGCGCCGGCCGAAGATAATTCTTTAAATTTCAAAGCACTTAGTATTTCGTATGTGTGTGTGTATGTGTGTGTGTGTCCTTGCTCATTCATCTCAGGGAATTTTCAGTATTTTCTCTGTGGTCATATGCATGATCATTTTCTGTGAAATTTCTGTTCCATGGGCATAAAAAAAGACTATATTTATAGATGTATGGCATAAAATATCCACACACATTAATAAAAAACATGGTATTTTCAACATCATTCTGGTTCTCTGATTAAAATATTTATAATTTTGCTTTCATGCTGCTGTTGTATTTACTATAATATGCATCTTCTGTATTAGGAAAGAAAACTGCTTACTCTTTATATTAGTGCAATTCGCCAAATACAACTGACATGCATTTTGACTTCACTTTAACTTTTAGTAACTCTTTGCCCATCACTTTTGTATTCTGTGTGCTCTGTCTCCCCTTTGCTGTAGGGCATCAGTTTTCCCTGCTCTCTAGGCCTGATTTGCTCTCCCTAACCCCTCATCCCCTAGTCTATGATGCCATCCATATCCTGAGTCATCCCTGAATTGTTTTACAAGGGGACATCAAATGCATTCAGTTGTTTCACTTGCCTAGCTCCAGACTAGAGTGTCCAGCTACCATGTATATCTCTATGTAGGAGTCTTTGTGACTCCTTGAACTTGACTCTTGTGTCAGAAAGTGGCTCTTTCTCCATTCTTTGCTTGTGCAAGGTAACCACAAACCCAGGAGTCACTCTTGGTATAATTCCCTGACCAGGGAGATATTAGGAACAGAGGATAGAGACCCACCAGGTGGGTAGAGGGAAATCTTCACATAACTGCTCTACTCTTTGAAGTAGATCCTGGCATTCTATAAGGCTCCTGCAGAAAAGCCACCTAGTTGTTGACCTCCTTTAAAGTTTTACTATATTTTATGGACTTTCCAACTGTGAAGTTAAAATTCACAAGACCCAGGAAACAAATTACAATAATGCCTTTCAATTTCTTTAAAATGCTTTGAATTGTAATAATGTTTTTATTTTTATAACTATATCAAACGTTTTTAGGGAGTCTTGTTCCCTCTTCCCCTAGGCTTAAACAAATTCTGAAACAGGGTTTCTCAATCTGTCAGCTGCATCTGGGCCACCAGGGAATTTAAGAAATGCAGATTGTGACTCAGGAGGTCTGGAGGTCAGGCTTGTGTGTTTCTAGCAAGCCCCTGGTGATGCCAGTATTGCCAGTGTTAGCACACTTGGAGTAACAGTAGCAAGGTTATAAAGCCCTTCTGGGTTTTTGCAAGTATAGTTTGTCCAACTTTGTTCTGTATTTGTGTCAAACCAATGGTTGAGAATGGTATACTGTGATAGTTTTAATAATCTGTGATTATTTTAAAATTAAAAAAAATCTTGGATTTAGTTTCTGAACTCCAGCAAAAAATCCAATCTCTACATGTTAGGGATACATTTCACTTTTTTCCATGAAACTCTTTGCCCACCTTGAGAACTCACATTATTTATTGGGCTTAGGTATCAGTGACATTTGTTTCAAAAAGTTGACTATATTTTTTAAAAATATAATTTGTGGACTCAGACTAGATGCACAATTAGTCATGTAATCTGCAGCTAGTCCCCAAAGTGGCCTTCTGACGTGATCTGAGCAGTAGTGTAGTGGGTGACCATCTTGGGCCACCCTGGCCTTTCCTTGTTTTAACACTGAGAGTCACACTTGTGAGGAAATCCCAGAGTCCTCAGTGGACCAGGTCAACATTAGGACTCTTCTCTCACCATGGGCAAGTTACAGGCACCCAAACGGATTGTTTTTAAAGGCACAGTACTTTCTGACACTCAAGCATTTTGATATGTTCCTTGGACAATCACTTTCCTTAGTTATTTCTCATAGGTGGTGGATAGAGCAGGTTTAGACCTGTTTCGCAGGGATCAAATGACATTTTCAGAGTCTTTTCCATTACCTGCGATTTCAAGTTCTTATACTTTTGCTATTTGATGGGTACATGATCATTCTTGCTTTCTTCAAGTGAAGGTTATAAAGCTAGCTTTGGGAAAGCTGGTTTTGCTTTAATGGTCTCTTTAAGACTACTTATTAAAAACAACAACAACCAAAATCCTTTATTTTCTCCTATTTTGTAAAGCTAAGTGCATAAGAGTTAATATTCTGTCTTTTAAATTTGAAATTCTATGTGGTTTATTTCTGGAAATGTTAGTCATATTGGCTGGTTATTTTTCATGGGCTGATAACTATGTCACCAGCAATGATATACATGATATTATTTGAAAACCTTGCCTGGCATGTGCTAAAATTCACCGAAAGTGCCTTTAAAAACAAAGGTCTTATCACAGTCATCCTTCTATTTGCATTGCAAGATAAGTGACACAAACCCATTTTAATTAGATCCAGAAATCCCTGAGCATTTGGCAATTAATAGTATCAATTGTTCCATTAATAATAAGTAATATTCCTAATGCCAAGTGTGTTATGTGTTAATAAGCAAAATAGGTTCTGAAAATGTCTCTGTTGGAAACTTCACTTCGGTGGAGTTTGTGAGGACTGGACATTAGGGGTGGACTTAGAGACTGAAATCAAACCATGTGTTTAGGACTTGGAGGAGGGAGAAGAGAAAGCCATAGTCATGCTCTGCTCATCATCACTGACTGACTAGATATACAATGTCTTGAGCCCCTACCAAGTAGTAGGCATTAAATGTGGGTCATCAGCTTTCACTGGAATGGTGGCAATGTCAGTTAGTGTTTGTCAAAATCCTAAATACCTTGTAGTAAAATATTGTAACAGACTGTAAGCATTGGCTTGGAAACACTGGGGGAGGTGTGCATGTGCAACTGGAAAACCGCCTGAGAAACTGGCTAATAGAGCTGCTTCCATGCAGAAAGGCTCTTGAGCTTGGAACATGTCCCAAATCAGTTGTAGTGAGATCCCTGGGCTGTGTTTTGCAATTCAAATACATTGGTACTTTCCATAGCAGCCTCTGAGGCTCCCCAGTGGTGGGGTCCTTTGAATGTTCACTCATAAATGGGGACCTTTGTTCTATGGTACATTTGAGTGTCACACTTTGGTGATAAATTCAAACTTTGAAAAAAAATCTCAAAGTAAGCAGCTTTTGAGGCCTCTGATTGCAGATGAAGTTAAAGATCACAGCTTACTACTGCCAGTGGCTCTACCAGTCTGTCTAGATCATAGAAAGCCATCAATAGTTCATTATGTGTTGGGGAATTTTGTGTTGGAAAAATTGTGGAGAGATGAGGAGGGTAGGTGAGAGATTCCTGTTTACCTTTGGCCAAGCCTGTTTGTTCCACATTAATTCCTTTGGCCACAGTAGTTAAGTCTATTATCAAAATTCTTTATCTAGTCCAAAAAATGTGTCGCAGACAATTCTTTTATTCACTATGTTTATCTGCTGTTTCAGATCTCTAAAGAATCACACATAGTTGTGGCACCAAGGGCTCTATAGGACACAGCCAGGTTTCCTACTGAGACATCTTTGCTCAGATGTATGGTCTTAGAAGTAACTGATAGCCTAACCTATCAAGAACTGAATAGTGGCGTCCCTCTTTTGTTTAAGGGTCTGCACCTTCTTGGGGCATTTGTGTACACAATCCCACTGGTCTGCAGAATGAGAGAGTGATCTGTGCTGAGTTTAAGCTCCCTGAGGACAGAGGCTGTGTACTCATCTGCCTGTTGTTTTCCCAGACTTAACCTGGCCCATTAGAGATGTCAATCAGACTGTCACTATCTTTAGGAATTCTTTGGTCCCACTTGCTGCTTCTCTTCCCAGTTATCCTAGAATGGGAATTCCTTTTACTCTGTGCTCTGGCATCATAGCACATACCACGTAATTTTGTCTGTTCCCTCTATTAAGCTCCACGGAATGGATATTTTTGTTTCTGTATACCCAGTACCGACCACAGTAGGCATTCAATCCAAGTTGAAAGAAATGGATGAATGTAAAACACTCAGTAAAGGTTAGCTGAGTTGAACTGAACAGAGCAGGCACACCCTCCTAGCTATCACTGGGGTGGGATTTAGTGCAGGTGATGTAATGCAACTTGACAGGGTAGTTAAATATTGACAGGCAGGAGGAAGCACGCTGGCACTGCTCAGAAAGAGGGAAGTAAGGGCCCTGTGGCTGTCAGATCAGAGTTGAAGCCGGAGGTGACTGCAGTGGTCCCAGTGACCCAGCTGAGGTCAGTCAGTACACTTGGCACTTGCTTCATTCGAGGTAAGGGTTGGAGGCTGGCTGGGAAGATAATGGGTTGTGATGTGAGGAAATGCAGCCTCTGCACCTGTGGCTTACAGATGACTGGCATCCCAGACACTCCCTGCTGGCTGCCCACTTGCATCGGGCTCGGGCTGATCCACATTTATGGCAAGGATCGTGAATCCTATTTGAATCTCTCCTCTCTCCCCACCTTACCTGTGCTCCAACATGATCTCTGCTTTAATATAACCTCGTTATGTGATTGAGGTTGGAGGCTACTGCATGTGTTCTGAATGCTTAGTTGAGGAATCTATCCATATGAATTCATTCGTAAGTGCTCTTTGATGGTGATAATTAGAGACGTACATAGCAATGGAATTAGGAGGTCATCAGCATATTTAGTGCTACCTGGATGCCTTGCAGAGGCAGTGGTGGGAAGGGGAGGGAGAGGCACATTAGACAATGTGTTTAGCTTTCATGTGGAATGAGGGAGCAAGCAGAGGTGAGATCAAGGAGGATATTGGGTAAATGAGAAAATGCCAATAGACACCAGACAGAGAAATGGTTTAGTCGAGTCTAACTCTGCATTTAGAGCAGGGCACATGTCACCTTGAGAACGAAACACCCCGTTTGACTTTAGAAAGACTGTTTTAATCAGCCAGTCTGGCTCAGGCAAGTGTTTTAGGAAAGAAGAACTGGTATTCTGCTCATAATTAAATAGTTACTGGCAATAACAAGAATCAGGCAATACAAATCTCTGTTGTAAATGTTGGAAAATGTTGGCTGATGACTGGGAGTGGCAGAGTAAGGCAAGTGACTAAGGACTCAGATCAGGTTCAAATCTCAGTTTAACAAGTTGCTGGTTAAGGAAATCTAATCTCTGGGTGGCTTTATTTCTTCATCTGTGAAATGGACAGAATGAAACCTTGTTAGCAGGATGCTGTGAAACTACAATAAAATAATAGATGAAAAAGCACATCAGAGCCTGCCTGACCCTAGCAGCTCACTCCAAAACACTTTCTCAATTTCAAAATGCTCATTCTATTTTATCTTTTTAAAATAATGCTTTCTTAAAATATAATTCAGATAGCATCCTCTCCAGCCACTTAAAGTGTATCATTCAGTGAGTTTTAGTGTTTTCACAGAGTTGTGTATACATCAATCAATTCTAGAATATTTTCATCATCAGAATCGGAAAACCATACCCACCAGCAGTCATTCCCCACGTCTTCCTAATATCCCCAGCCCTCACTGACACTAACCTGCTTTCTGTCTCTATGGAACTGGCCTGCTCTAGGTACTTTGTGTAAATGAAATCATACAACATGTGATAGTTTATGGCTGCTTCTTCCACTTTCTGTACTGTTTTTAGGGCCCATTCATGGTATATATGTATCAGTACTTCTTTTTTTTAAATTTCCAAATAATATTCTATTGTGATTATTTAAACATTTAATTTACCCATTTATCAGTTGATAAAAGAATCAGGTTGTTTCCTGGTTTTGGCTCTTATGAATAATGCTGCTATGAAATTCATCTACACATTTTTATGTGGGCAGGCATCAAAAGTCAGAGTTACACAGAGGAGGGGGCAGAGAGAGAGAGGTCTTCCATTTGCTTGTTCACTCACCAATTGGCCTCAAAGGCTGGAGCTGTTCTGATCCGAAGCTAGGATCCAGGAGTGTCCTCTGGGTCTCCACGTGGGTACAGGAGCCCAAGGACCTGGGCCATCCTCTACTGCTCTCCCAGGCCTCAGCATAGAGCTGGATCGGAAGTGGAGCAGCCAGGACTTGAACCAGTTCCCATATGGGATGCCAGCACTACAGGCAGCAGCTTCACCAGCACCAGCCCATGATATCATTTTACAACTGGATTACCCCACTTCATCTTCCTGAGAAGTTGTGAGAGCACAGTAGGAATATTGAGAGAGGGTACCTTTTACTCAGCAGAGCGGAAGTTGAAAAAAATGTTAAAATGGCCATCACTCTCCTTTAGAATATTGCAACATAATAAATATGCCAGCTTCTTCTATAAACTGCATGAATATCTCCAGTGCTAGACCCATTTTTAGTATAAGATCAAATGTATATCTTGCATGCATGGTATCATGATGGGTTTTGTTTGTTTGTTCATTGCACAAACAAACATAAGTGGATTAACCAAGTAGGAAAACAAAAGCAGCATGCAGTAGGGAGGTGTTTATATGATCAAACATGTAAACAACTCATGGAAATCATCTGAGTGAAATGGATGGTTTAAATAAGCGTGACTGTATATTCTCAATCACCTATGGCCTCATTGTCAGAGAGCCAGTGGGGAGTGTTGAGGCAAACCACAGAGTATGTCTCATCTAAAAAGGCAGAAAATCTTGAATTCAGCTGATTGTTGTCCTGTAGGTACATGAGCTCTCCTGACTGTGTGTGCTTATTGTTCAAGACCACAAATTTAGAACTGATTTTAAAAATCCACTTCATGAGTTAAATGAAATATACCCCACTGGAGATCAGCCTGTTGCTCTTTCAAGTAGGGTGAATTGCTGTACTTGGAGACCACAAGGTTTAGGGGCTGATTTGAGTGTAATTCCCCTATTTGTCACCATTTGTTAGACCTCTTATTTCCCATTTGAAAAGTGAAGAGGTTTGATGAAATGTGCTCAGTTGGTCCTTTTGCCTGGAATGTTCTGGAATTGCAGAACACTTGCTGACAGCAGTCACCTAGAATGTATCAGGAGAAGTAGCACAGAGTTTGAACAAACAACCCTTAAAAGTTGGAGCACTCTAAGAGGCCTTCTTTACCTCTCTTTCACTGCAGTTCTTCCAGTGATAAAATCTCTCAGCTCTTGTTCACAGTTTTTTTTTTTTTTTTTTTTTTTTTTTTTTTTTTTTTTTTTTTAACTTTACCTTCATTTTTAGAATTCTGGACAAGGATTTTTTTTTTCTCTTTGACTTAGACTGTGTATGTCCTCCATCTGAACCCACAGTAGAAGTAAAAAAAAAAAATCCATCACTTTATTCCTGTACTGAAACAGATTTGTCTCCTTTAAAAAAATTTAGTTAAAACTTATCTATTACAAGTACCAAGAGTAATAGAGTTCTCTGGCTCTGTTATTGGAGGATTTCATGAGAAAATATTTCCAGTTGAAATGTCTAATATTGCAGAGGCCACAGCTTAACAAAAGAACCGTATCTTTGCCTATTACTGGTCTTTGCCACCCTGTTTGCTTGCTGTTGGGCTAACGACCTGGGAAAGGCAAAAGTAAAAAAGCAGCATTAATGCCAGCTTGCTACGTTGTTGAACTTTCCATTTGCCCTCCGATCCTTCTCTTTTTCTCACTCAGAGGCCAGTGTGGGAGTAACTCATTAAAACAATGCTAAAAGAGCCACACATAGTTTTATTTGAGAGTAGCCGTGGGGTCTGAGCAGTCTAATTACTACATACTTGGGTTCATGTGCTTTTCATTCCTTTTATAATGTGTTCCTCCAAGCCATCCTGCCAGCTAGAACATGGCTATTGTCCCCGTTTGACAGTTAAGGAAATTGAGGTTCCGTGCTGGTTTGAAGTCTCCATCTTGATTAGCTGCAGAACTGGAATCACGGTGCCCATCACCCAAGGTACTTGTCAATCACTCAGCCACAAAGAAAATTTCCATCTCAGCCAAGTAAATCATTAAAGCAAGGTCAAAGAAGTCCTACGTAGCAGCTTTTAATACTATCCTCTGAGAAACTGTTAATTATAAAAGAGCAGTTTATGAAGACTAAAAGTTTATATTGCACATACTTAAATTATTTTTTCTTATGTGTCTCATACATTCAGGTAACTTGGCGTAAAAACTCTTGACTGAAAAAGCTTAGTTTTAAAGTTCATCTAAGGAACATATCCTCCCATCACAGCCGCCGCTGTTTGGCATTTTCTACTTACATCAAACAAATTTCTCACATTGCTGTTCACTTTCATTTTTTCCTGCTCCTTTTCTTTCTGCTTAAAGTGTTGAACAGCTGGCCACATTCACGACTTAAGAGCTCCTCTACCATTATGGCCTCCTTGACCCTCCCCAGCCTTTTCTTCCCTAGGCAGAATAATCCCAGGGCTATTTAGCCTCTGCTCCTGGGTCCTGTTTGGCCATCCTTTGATCTGCATTGTAGTTCTCCTCTTCGTCCTCCCACTGGAGGCCCAGGAAGACAATAGCTCCATCTTGTAAAGAGCACACCAAGCCCCCTCCAGTGGAGAGGGGCCTCCCATCGCAACCTCTGTGATTAGCATATTTCCCACGTGGAGCAGTCCTCAGCTGTCTGCTGGCAAGGACACCTGCCGCCGTGCAGGCAGTGATGGGCAGGTTGCCAGACTGACCTCTGAAGCTCACAAAGTCAACCTGGGAAAGTGGGTCAGGAGTTGATTACAGGCTATGGCATCTTGAGGAGTGCTGCAGGCTCACCTGTGGGAAAGAAGTGCTGGGGTTAATGGAACATTGCCATTGGAGATTGTCACAAGTCATGAGATGCTGGGAGGGCTGACCTTTCTGGGCCCTCCAGGACTGAGCTGAGCAAAGTGCCAACTGTTGGGGCCCAATAATTGGAACAACTGGAAGAGTCAAATGTAAGAGAATTACCTGTGGTCCTTAAAAGGAACAAGAAACAGAAACCACGTGCTTTTCCTTTTAAAATCCATTCTCTGAGGAAAAAGAAATGTATTTTCACTATTGATATAAAAGAATAGTAAAGTGCTCTTAAGCAACATTTTAAAAGCAGGATCTATGGCAGCCATTTTATGAAAACTTATTTCTCACTCTAATTGTAAGCCTGTCCCACCTGCAGGTGCATGCAAAATTAAATGTTTGGCAGATAAAGGAGCTTTGCAAAATAAAAAGATAGTACCCTTGGAAGCCTCTCTTTCTCTCTCTCTCTCTCTCTTTTTTTTTTTTTTTTTTTTTTTTTTTGTTAATTTTATTTATTTGACAGGAGTGAAGAGAGAGAGCATTTCCATTTGCTGGTTCATTCCCTAAATGCTCACAATGGCTGGGGCTGGGCCAGGCTGAAGCCAGCGCCAGGAATTCAATCCAGGTCCCTCACATGAGTGACAAGAGCTCAATTACTTGAGCAATCACTTGCTGCCTGCCAGGGTACACGTTAGCAGGAAGCTGGAATCAGGAGCTAGAAATGAAACTCAAATCCAAGTTTTCCCATATGAGAGAGAGGCATCTTCACTGGTGTTTTAACCACTGTGGAAAAATGCCTACTCCTGTCTCTTTTCCTTGTTGCCGTGGAACCAGAGTTTTCTCCAGGATAAATTTATTTGGTCCAGAGACATGAGCTATTTCTCACACAAAACTCAGTTTGGTGAGTCTGGGCCAAGTCGTAAACCTATTGAGGGAGAAAAGCAGAGACAGCCTGTAAAAATGCCATGTGTTGTGGCTACTTCAGTACAATTCCAAACCAATTTTTTTTAGCATAATGCCACAGCATATTCTTTTCAATGTCAGATTGGACATCGGCCCTCTTACTGTAACTGCATTTTAACAGTAGAGGCTGAACCCAAACCTTTCAGTACTAGAGCATTTTCAAGAAGCCTGTGGTTTCCATTGCTGTGATACTTCTCACAGAGAGAGCAGGGGACGGATTCTTGCCTCTGTCAAAGGTGCCAAGTTCTCAGAAACCCTGAAGGTAATTTTGTGAACATAAAAGGGTTTGGTAGGTGATTTCCCAAAAATGAATCCAAAGGATGTCTCTGTTAAGCGTGTGTGAGAAATTTCCTACCTGCTGGAGTCTGGAAAACAGAACATATGTACTTGCTAGCGAAAGATGAGACAAGAATGCCATTTCCATCACTTTCCTTTTCTGAAAGAGGGGCCTTCATCTTTCTTGTTCACGCTGGCCCCACACAGCATGTGGTGCAGCTGAGGTGTTCCCTAGGTGCATAATGACCTGCCATCCCATCCTGTGAGGTAGATGAGAGCTGGGCTTTATCAGGGCCCAGCAGAAACAGGGGATGTCTTAGTGGCAGAGAGCTGATATTAGATGGAAACTAGAAATATCCTTGTCAATGGAACTATGGATCTGACATGCTTACTTCGTTCTCAAAATCAAATCAAATTGGTTACCATCTACCAGTCGTAGTTATGCCTCCCTTTTGCTCAGATAAACTCCTCTCTGGGAATCCAAACCACATTTATCTATATTTGTATCTATATTTATAACTATATAGTCATTTAAAATGAATGCATAATTTCAAAGCCAGAAAGAGAAAATAGCTGTTTTCAAAAGCTTTGTAAAGAGAAGCTTCATATACAGAGAGGGACCATGTGGTTGCAACCAAGTATTTGGATAAGAGATAAAAACATCACTTTGAGGTTAAGCTCTACTTTTGGGATTGGAGTTTAACTTAATTAAAGAAGCTGCAAATTATTCACATGTTCTTAGGCCAGTGGTCAATGGAACCCCTGGTGACCAAACACACTTGTTCAAAGAAAGAGCCAAAGCCCCTTTGACCTTCAAATGTATTGTCTGAGAGAGTTATGGTCAGCTGGCTCCCAAAATGTCCTGGGCCAGCAGCTGCTCTGCCAGCTGGCTGTCACAGGCTTGCAGCAGAAAACTTGGAGGGGACTCATGGCCTCACCAGATGCCTTATAGCAGGGTCCAGCTGATGCCCCACACAGTGCAAACCAATTCTGTGATTCATATAAAATGATTTGATTTGGATGTCATTGCTGTTACTTTTGGTAGAGGAGAGGGAGCACCTTGCATTTGTATTTTAATTTCCAGGTGCATGAGCTATACTCAGATCATTTATCACTGGCAACAGCCAAATCTCAGACTGTAGGTATTTTACAAGGAATTCAAATTATGCAATCTCCTTGGCTGCCACATGGTGCAAATGGCAACCCTAATAATCTGCTTCTGCCGGTATGATCCCAGGCAGCTTCAGTGTAGGCTGTTGGGTTGAATTACCCTGTGTAACCAAACTGATTCAAGCTGAGGGCCTAATGGACAGAAGCTGCTTACTCTGTGTGTTTACCAATTTGTAAAACAGCTCAGCATAAAGTGAGCAGATTGTGGGTCAAAGTTCAATACTGGGGAGGAATGAGCAAATCATGTCAGTGAACCCTGGACTCAATAGCTCACTGGAGGGACCATTAGCCAGGACCTACATCTGCTCCTGAATTTTAAATGTAATTTAACTCTCCTGATAAGTTAGCTCATATGTTAAAGAATATGTAAAACATCATGTTCTCTCCTTATTAGTTTGTGTGCTATAAAATTCCTCCTTTAATAGACTCTGTGTAGGGAAAAATCAGATTTTCTTTGTAAAATTATGAGAGCATCATTATTAAAATGATCTAGCCAGGAAAAACTATGACATCTGAGCATGAAGGGCATGGTGAGACGGCAATGATAGGAAGGTTGCATCACATATTGAGCCCACCAAGGGTTGTACAAAGTATCTTTTAATAAATACAAAGATGGACCGAAAGATGTGGTAAATTTCATGCTTTTTTGGGGGGCAACAACGAATGACCTGAATTCATGCTTCCTGTCTTAGCCCCATTGGTTTTTTTTTTTCCTTTGCTGCTGTGTGTAATGGGAGCATTGCATTGCCTTTGGGGTGAATGATTCCACTTGAGTAATTTACCATGTGGAAACCAAAGGAGACAAGTTTCTAATATGGAAAATGTTTTATTCTCAGAAAACCAAAATACATACTCAATTTGGAGTGACACCTTGTCTTAGAATCAGAGAGTGCATATGTGGAGAATTACATCTAAACCTTGTGTCTAGATATTTCCAATTTAGGTAAATTAGAACTTACCTAATTCCTGTTTCATAAATAACTTCAGAGTATTTGTGACTTTTAAAACTGACGGTATTTTTATGGCTCATGAATTTTGCAGAAACTGGGATAGCATGACATTTAGTATGTCATTCATTTTTCTTGGAACCCATCCCAAGTGGTTCTGTTACTATAGAAGAATGCAATAATAATACGTTTTATGCGCAAGACCCAAGGGCTCCAGGATAGTGAGATGTCCTTGTATTCTTATTCATGATACAGTATTCAACTCGACAAATTGTGCAAACTCAGATGAACTCTTGGATGACATAGTAAATGCCATCACTCTTCACAGAGGAGTGGACAAATCTAGCATCCATAGGGAACAAACAAGTAACGTAAATAGTGAAGCAGGCTGGGTGGAGAATGGGGCAAAGTAAAGATTTCAATGCCTATCTCTGAGACACAGATGCTTCTCTCTTCCTCTGAATATTATGGAAAAGCATTTATAGTGGAAACATGGGGTGCACCCAGTGCTTTTCCGCCTTCCAACTTTAGGGAAAAAAAGCTGGAAAATAAGATGTTTGTGAGAAATTTGATTTAAGATTAAATAATTTTTAAAAACTTTTGTTTTTAGTTAATTATAGATTTGCAAATAGCTATAAGAAATAATGCATGAGGATTGCATATACTCTTTCCCTAGATATAAGATCATACATAATTATCCCATGGTGGCGGTGGTGAGGGGTTACTTCAGAAAGTCCATGAAACATACTTATTTTAAAACCCATGCATGTGGCCGGCACCATGGCTCACTAGGCTAATCCTCCACCTGCAGCACCAGTACTCTGGGTTCTAGTCCAGGTTGGGGCACCAGTCCTGTCCCGGTTGCCCCTCTTCCAATCCAGCTCTCTGCTGTGGCCCGGGAAGGCAGTGGAGGATGGCCCAAGTGCTTGGGCCCTGCACCTGCATGGGAGACCAGGAGGAAGCACCTGGCTCCTGGCTTCGGATCTGCTCAGCACACTGGCTGCAGCGGCCATTTGGGGGGGTGAACCAATGGAAGGAAGACCTTTCTTTCTGTCTCTCTCTCTCTTACTGTCTAACTCTGCCTGTCAAAAAACAAAGAACAAACATGCAAAAAAAAAAACATGCATGTATTTTCAAATGTTTTGCACTAAAATAAGCATGTGTTCTAATTCTACTTTTTCATGGGCTCTTTGAAGTCCCCTCATAGGTCACAGCACTGATATTGTTATAAAAAACTATCTTATTGGCTTTTTATTTATTTTTACTTATTTGAGAGAGAGACAGAGATAGACAGAGCTCCCATCTGCTAATTCACTCTCAAATGTTTGTAATAGCTATGACTGGGCAGGGCCAAACCTGCGAGTGAGAAACTCAATCCAGGTCTGTCACATGGGTGGCTTGGACTCAACCTCTTGAGCCTTCACTACTGCCTCTGAACTATTAGCAGGTAGCTGGAATTGGGAGCAAGACCAGGACTCAAACCCAAGTACTCGGATACGTGATGCAATGTCTTCACCACTAGGTCAAATGTCTGCCCTAGGCTGTTTCTTTTTAAAACTTTGCACACACCAATCAATATACATTTGAAAGCTAATGTTAGCCTGTCTTAATACATCTGTTTCCAACGTCTTGTGTAGCACAATCTGGCTAGACTTTGAGGACCAGCACTTGATTCCAGGTCCTTATTCCTGAAGCTAGGGAAGCTATTTAAAACCTTGGTAAAAGATAAACCTTGCCTTGTGCTTCTTTCCTGGATGATCATTTTTCCAGTCTCCAGTCTAAATCCCACTCCCTCGTAACCAGTGCTTTAAACCCAGCTTCTACTTGTCCTTTGAAACTTGTAGCTTCTCTTCCCACATGCATCTCCACAAGCTGATGTCAACTTTCCCTGTGAATTCTGTCTGTTCTGTGTGTGTACCCCAGGCAGCCTGACCCTGCAGGTTCTGGCTTCAGATGCACTCTCAGCTCACAGGCTTATCATGTTTGCTTTCTTCAAATTCCTTCCCAACTGCTTTTCCTCCTTCCTTTATTACAGAAAGCAAACTGTGCTAGCATACTTCAAGGTGGTGGTATCCAAAGTATGTTATTTGCTTGTATTGAAGTTTCAGAATCTCAAATGTGTCTTTTAATAAAGTCAGTGATAAAGCTGGGATTACAACTTTTTAAAAATAATAATTGAATGAAAAGCCAGTTTTCTACAGTAAAAGGCTTTAAAATTTCTATGATAGGAAAAAAAGTACCAATAAAATCTTAGAGTTCTTGGGGAAGAAATAATGCTTCTAGAATTTTTTTTGTAATAAGTGAAGGAAAAAGTCTTTAATTTCATTCATCTTATTGTTTCTTGAATGCTTTCTGACCTAAGTGCCTTTTCAAACATAAGTATACGAATAGTTCTTTTGCCTTCCAAGTCACCCTAATGGAGGTCATTCCAGGCCGTCAGTGCATGAGAGAAGGTAGGAAGAGGCTTCATGGCACATTCATAGAGGACTTGAGTTTTCTGAGTGTGAAAGCCAACATCAGAAGAAGGGATCTAGAAAGATCTTGCCAGGAAAGAAGAGAAAGGGGCAGGGCCTAATGTCCACACTGTACATGGTCAGTGCCTTAGTACATTTAGGTTACTATCACAAAATACCAAAGACTGGTGGCTTGCAACCAACAGAAACTCATTTCTCAAAGTTCTGGAGGCCGGAAGTCTAAGATCAGAGTGCCTGCACCGTTCTGGTGAGGGCCTCCTTCCTGGTTACTGGTAACTGACCTGACTTAGGCTCATATGAAAGAAAGAAAGTCAGATAGTTCATTGGGGTTTTTTTTTAAAGGAGCACTAATCAAGTAATGTTACTTTCATGACTTACTCACCTCCCAGTGGTTCCATTTGCCTATTCAGTGACTTTGGGGGCTAGGATTTCAAGATCTGAATTTTGGGGAAACACATTCATAGCAGTGACCATTATGACCATTGATAAGGGCCTGCAGTCCAGAGCTAGCTGCCTTCTCCCCCAGTGTTTTATCCTGATACAGTGAATGAACAACAGTTGGCGGCAGGAACAACAAAGCTTAGCAGGAACCCCTTCTCAGATGGCTGTAGCCATTGGTACCTAGCAAGCGTGGTGATTCTGAAGTACATGTACATCATGAGAAAGAAGATGGGGATAGAATACTTATACAGATACAATGGATTCAATAAACCCAACGTTGACCTTAGCTAAAACTAACCACATCATTCCTTCCACACTGTTGAACTCATGGATCTCTGGGCTTATACCATGTTTCCCAAGCAAGATAAATAGGTTTTATAAGTAGCAATGGAATAAATTGCTCCCCCCCCACCCCTGCTGGGGATCCCATTCCCCTCTCCCTACCAGATCAGAATGCACAACCATATTCTTTTGTAATGCTCATACCACCCCAAGCCAAGCCCTGTCCTCAATTTTACTCTGAAATCTTTTTTTTTTTTTTTTTTTTTTTTTTTTGACAGGCAGAGTGGACAGTGAGAGAGAGAGACAGAGAAAAAGGTCTTCCTTTGCCGTTGGATCACCCTCCAATGGCCGCCGCTGCAGCCGGCGCACCGCGCTGATCCGATGGCAGGAGCCAGGAGCCAGGTGCTTTTCCTGGTCTCCCATGGGGTGCAGGGCCCAAGCACCTGGGCCATCCTCCACTGCACTCCCTGGCCATAGCAGAGAGCTGGCCTGGAAGAGGGGCAACCGGGACAGAATCCGGCGCCCCAACCGGGACTAGAACCCGGTGTGCCGGCGCCGCAAGGTGGAGGATTAGCCTATTGAGCCACGGCGCCGGCCTTACTCTGAAATCTTAGGGTCTCCAAGTATACTACCCAATGCTGCCTGCCCCTCTACTGACCCCAGTGAAGTCTAAGTCATGTATTCCATCCTTAAGCAGCCCATCTGTGACTCCCCTTTAAACTGTTTTCTTGACCTTATCCTCTTCATTTTGTAGTTGGAGAAACTGAGGCTAACAGAAGCATGAGAAACTTTCCTGTGGTCCTAAAGCTGGCTAGTTGTGCTGGGCCAAATGTAAGAGGGAAGACCAGATATTGATGGGGATTTCTTTGTTAAACGTTCATTTACTTGTTTTTATTTATTTGAAAGGAAGAGGGGAGGAGGAGGGAGGGAGAAAGAGAGGGGGAGAGAGATAGAGAGATAGATAGAGAGAGAGAGTCTTCCATACACTAGTTCATGTCCTAAATACTCAGAACATCCTGGCCTGGGCCAGTCTGAAACCAGGAGCCAGGAATTTCATCTGGGTCTCCCATGGGAGTGGTGGGGTCCCAAGCCCAGAGCTATCATCTGCTGCCTCCCAGAGTACACATCAACAGGAAGCTGGAGTGGAAGCAGAGGCAGGACTTGATCCTAGGCATTCCATTATGGGAGGTGGTGGCTCACATGAAAGCTTAGCCATCTGTGCCACCATGCCCGCCTCCTTATGAGATTTCAAATATCTATCAAACCACACCAAGGGGAGAGATGTGAACTACCTCAGACCTCTAAATACCATCAGTTAAATCCATGGGATCCTGTTGACAATTTCTAATGCTCATGGCTTGGTTTGGGAATGTTTGGGAATGCAAAGTTTGAGTATCATGGTTGTTAAAAATCTCCATGAGGTTTTAGTGTACAGTTATTATTAAGAGTGATTTTCCCAGATCAATAGTTCTTTAGCTTAGGATGCATCAGAATTGTGTGGAGGGCATGTCAAAACATATTTCACTCGACTCCTCTCCCAGGATTTCTGATTCTGTAAGTCTGGATTGGGCCTGATAATTTGCATTTCTAACACATTCTTAGTGATGCTGCCTCTGCTGGTCTGGTACCTAAATTTGAGAAGTTTAGACTTAGATTGAAGGTTGGATGGAAGCGGATCTTAACACTGATTGAAAACCTGCTAGGTACTAAGCAGAATAATTTTGTTACATAGGAGTTAGCCAATCGATGGTATAATTTCCCCAAGAATCTTTTGGTTTATTCCCATTTTCACGTGGAGGAAACTGATATCAGAGAGGTTGGGTCTGTACTTCTCAAACTAGGATATCCGAGGGTGTATTAACATTATGGGAACCATGTGATGACTAGTGCAAGACTTCTTGGACCATGAATTCTTGGCAACGGGAACACTCATATTCTTTGCAGAATAGTTCTGGGGTGAATGTCCCTGTTACCCATGTATAACTTCAGTCTAATGTAGATTCTAGGCAATGGTGCCAACAGGAGCAGTAGATAGTTTAGCTATGGCTATAAATGTTTCTCACTCTGCTTCACACATAAGATGAGAAGGTAGAGGGTGATTAAAATTGACTTAGGAGTTGTCACTGTTCCCATGTGGATATTGCCATGTGTCAGAGCTGTCTGATTGACTTTTATAATAGCATGGAGTTTCCTTAATTACAACATTTTTAGTATAATTTTCATTAGTCATTGATTCTGTTCTAAGGAACTTTCATAAACAAACTCTTAACTGTCCCAGTTATTATATGCCTGAATTGGGTCATATGGTAAAAAAAAAAAAAAAAAAAAAAAAAAAAAAGGCGTATTTTTACATGGTCTACAATGTGATTGTCATAACAGTATCTGAGCAAATGAATTCATTACAGAGCCATGTCTCACAGATTTTTCCCAGAGCAAACATTTCTTCACTCTCTTTGAGTCATGGGCTCCTTTACAAATCTGATGCATAATACCAGCCCCTCCTTAGAACTGCGCATACAAATACACACATACACACATGCTCATAAACACCTTGATTTTCAGGGCATTCACAGCCAACCGCATCCCTTCTATGGAATTAAGAACCTCAACCAACTTTGTTTCCTCATGACAAGGCCTAAGACTTGTCTGAACTTGTATGTCTGGTTCACTAACTGGCTGGGAAGGCATTCACTCAATACCAGAAAATGAATGATTTCTCTAAGACTGATGAGGTAGGAAGTACACTTGAGCACTGTGACCTTGATGTGTGTTTGTTAGGATATTACAGGCATGACAAGACAACCCAGAATCTCTGTTGACTACCCCACCCAGGACCCTTATTGGCTATCCAGTAGGACCAGAATGGGAATAGCCTGTTACAGGCAAACTTACACCCGTGTCAGTGCACTCTAGTGTCTGGCCCCAAGTTTGTTCCAACTGACTTCCTGGTATTTGGGCCCCATTGGCCCTTGCTAGCTTTGGTGGGGTCTGCAAAGCTGGCTCCCAGTGTTTTCTTTTTTTTTTTTAACTTTTATTTAGTAAATATAAATTTCCAAAGTACAGCTTATGGATTACAATGGCTTCCCCCCACCCCATAACTTCCCTCCCACCCGCAACCCTCCCATCTCCTGCTCCCTCTCCCATTCCATTTACATCAAGATTCATATTCAATTATCTTTATATACAGAAGACCAATTTAGTATATATTAAGTAAAGATTTCAACAGTTTGCACCCACACAGAAACACAAAGTATGAAGTACTGTTTGAGTACTAGTTATAGCATTAATTTACATTGTACAACACATTAAGGACAGAGATCCTACATGAGGAGGAAGTGCACGGTGACTCCTGTTGTTGACTTAACAAATTGACACTCTTGTTTATGGCATCAGGAATCACCCTAGGCTCTTGTCATGGGTTGCCAAGGCTATGGAAGCCTTTTGAGTTCGTCAACTTCAATCTTATTTAGACAAGGTCATAGTCAAAGTGGAAGTTCTCCCTTCAGAGAAAGGTACCTCCTTCTTTGATGGCCTGTTCTTTCCTCCCAGTGTTTTCATTCTACATTTTTTGCTGTGATCCTAGTCTGAGGTATGAGTCCCAGTGATAGTCCTTAGCCAACCTCCTGTAAGCACGGAAGAATTTCACCCTGCACATGGAAGGCTGGCTATTGGGAGGAACAGTGAAGAGGGTAGAAGGAGTAATCTCCATATTATAATGTCTGAAATTTACCCCCCAAAAATGCTGTAGACCAATCTGACTGTACATATGTGCTAACTCCTTTAACTTTCAACTTTTAAGGCAACCAGACTTCCTGATTGAGAATTCACATTCCAAGGATGTTCAGTTAGTATTATATCAGAAAGGTCTCACTTTTGGGACAAATTCTACAAACATGCAGTCCTCATATATACATCAGTACCTGAGATTTTACAAATATCAGAATTTGTTTTGGTTTATTAAATTTGTGAATTTCTAATTAAATTGATGAATGTTGCAAATAGTCTCATTGATGAAGTTCAAGGTAATAGGTATTTAGCAGAGATGAATTAGTTATGTATGTGAGAGTACTTCAAAAAAGGCCATGGAAATAGAATTTAAAGATAAGTTCATTCTGGTACAAAAAATTTTTGAAATCCAAGAAGAGAAGGAATCTTTGAAAAGTTCATGTAAAATGTATATTTTGAAAAATATTATGGTGGGATCTCAATTTTTGGTGTCAATATAAACATCTTTTAGTACCATTTTTACATGAACTTTTTAAAAAAAGATTTGTTTTATTTATTTGAAAGACAGAGTTACAGAGAGAGTTAGAGACAGAGACAGAGGTCTTCTATCCACTGGTTACTCCCCAGATGGCCGCAACAGCTGGAGCTGCGCCAATCCGGAGCCAGGAGCTTCCTCTGGGTCTTCCATGTGGGTGCAGGGGCCCAAGGACTTGGGCCATCTTCTATGCTTTCCCAGGCCATAGCAGAGAGCTGGATTGGAAGAGGAGCAGCCAGGACTCGAACCGGCACCCATATGGGATGCTGGCGCTTCAGGCCAGGGCGTTAACCCGCTGTGCCACAGCGCCAGCCCCTACATGAACTTTTAAAAGTACTCTCATAGTAGAGATATTCACTCTTGTGGCCTCAACAGAGTTTAAGAGTCTAGCAAGGCCTATGGCCTGCTCTGGTAAGGATGACACTTGAATCCTTTGCCTGGGCTTTGTAATAAAGAATTTTAATTTCTTGATGCCTACTAAAAGGGTAATGGGATCCTGCGTCTAGGGTGCTCAGAGTCTGACTCCAGCAAACCACTCATGGAAGGTGGTGAGTACAGCACTGGGTGAACAGAGAACTGACACTTCCCCGAGCTTGCAAAATAGGCATAAGAAGCCTTTTTATGCCTTCTTGCTAAGCCATGTGTATTTAACAAGTGTTTGCAAATGTGTAGGGAAATCTGGTCTGGGGTTTGCTTTCATAGTATCTCAGTAGCAAGGTCAAACACCTTTGGTAGTCATCTCATAATCTGCCCAAAAGAATCTAAGTATATTGCATGATGAATGGGATTGGAACAGTTCACAGCACTTCAGCTCTATGGAAAATTTGCTTCCAAGTGAGATTCCATATATTAGCTTTAAGTCTAGTTGTCACAATCCAGAAAACATATAATATGATCACCAACATTTGTTTCTCATCTGGGCGATTCTGGGTGTTACTTATGCCTGTGCTAGGTCCCTGAGAACCTGGCTGGGCTTGAATCCAGGTAGCAGAATAGGTGTAGGTCTGCTCATTACATCTTATCCCAGAGCCCACACCCCTAGCAGCCCTACCTGCTCCTGGGAGCATAGTATTCTTGCGGTAGAGGCAACTAGAAGAAAGGCAAACAGAAAAGCTCTGCTTGGAACTGGCATATGATTACCCAGGTCTTACTGATCAGAGTTAGTCTTGTGGTGAATCCTGGAGTCAGTGTGGTGGAAGGTTCTATGTATTTCTCCCAGCAGTAAGAGTGCAGAAAAAAAAAAAAATTGGAAATAGATAATGCAATCTAGCATCCTCCAATTTAAATGACCATCCAGTGTACCCCAGTCACCGTGTGATGTCAACTCCATTTAGTTCCTTAAATATTAACTAAGTATTTGTAAACTGCCCTGTGTTTGGGGAATAGAAGTCAGCCATAAATATAGAAAGTAAAGGACTGGACTTGATGGAATGATATTCAGAGAGAGTTGAATATGTATACAACTAGAGCACAAATGTTTGCCATGCAAAAATGCCTTATTAGATTAGAAATATTGAGTCCATTGTTCCATTTTAGCAAAAGCTATGCCTCTGGGATGGAGGAGGGTCAAGGCTGTATGCCTCCCTTCTTTGCATTCATGCTCCAATCAGCTGTTTTTCTAATACTCTGCAGTGGGACAAAAAAAAATACCTCAGAAGACCAACCTCAGGCCCTACCTCCCTAGTGCTCTGTGCAAACCACTGAAGACAAACCACTTCAGTGTTCAGGGACCTCAGAATTTTCATTTGTAAAATGGAGTCTATAGATTAGCTTTCAAAGCCTAGGAACACCCCTCCCACTCACACACAAACCCAAATATATACAGGTTCCCTTTGATTTCAGCCCCCCATGTCTTTGTTTGTTTATTGTTCCCCCTCCAAATAATAACTATAGAAGCTCAATTGTATGTGTGTATAGTCTATTTGTTTTTATGAGTCAACACTAGATTTGTTTTTCATTGTTTTCTATGATGTGAAGTTTAAGAAATACTTACACTTGAGTTGCAACTTTTATAGATTTTGCACTGTCAGGGATGGCACTTACTTGGTGACTTTGCTCATGATAGTCACAGAAACATGCAGAATTCAACACAGCCAGCCGGGAGCTTGATGGAGGCTTACTCCTTCATGGCATTGGACTCCTCTGTATAGCCCCCTGGGGCTCAGCTTCTAGAGTGGATGACAGTCACTGCCCCATGTGGAGGGTGCACATGAAATGGGACTTCTTGCCTTCCCCCTCTCCCACTCACACAACTGCATGTCAGTCTTCTTCCCAGGCTTGCTAAATTGTTTTGAATGCTGTGGTAAGTGGATTATTTTTAAATGGAAGCCTGGACAAATCTGGTTTAGACTGGAAACCACTCAAGGTTTTCAAAGAAGCCAACAGAAGGGGCTAGGATTAATTTGGTTTCTCTGTTTCCATTGTGTACAGACAAGCCCGAAAGGAAAACAACATAGTTATACTGAGGGCAAACACTTCTGTGTTTCTAAGAAAACTTGAAAATCTTCACCTATCAGCACCTGAATGATAGAACCTCCTTCCTTGCAAGTTCAGGCAAAATTCCTGGTGTCCTTATTTCATCTTTAAGACCTGGCAGCCAAGTGCTCCTTATCACAGGACTAGGCTCCTATGCCTTTCAGGTGCTCATGTATGAACTCACCTCTTTGACAAAAACAGATATGGCCAGAAGGAACTTGAATGACAGAAACATGCCAATTCCCATTTGGGGGGATGCTAGGTGCTCGCCATGTTGCATCTGAGACAGAAGAGCTCAAAAGAATGTCAGAAAGCTTAGATTCAGACTAAAAAGCAGTTCTAAGAAGTGACTGAAGTCTCTCTCCAACCCCTCATGGAAGAGAGAAGTGTTTGAGTTTGACAGAAATATTAAAATTCCCGGACAGGCAGAGCTCAGTGGAGCTTGACTACAGACCTTAGTTCTTGGATCTGAGGAAAGCTAAAGTATGGTCAGGTTCAGTGTTCTCTGGGAATGTGGCAGAGTAGTCAGTGTCTGGCCACTGTGAGAGACTGGAAGTTACTCAGCAGAAAGCTACACCTGCAGTCCTACCCCAGATGGCTTCCCAGCTTTGATCTTTTGTTAACCTAAGTAATCATTAAACATTTTCCTGTTTTTCAGTTTCTATCTCTTTCCCTCTTTTTGTTGCTCCTTTTCTTCTTCTTCTTTTTTTTAAATATTCATTTTATTTGAAGAGGGCAAAGAAAGAGGGGGGAGTGGGGAGAGGGAGAGAATATGAGAATGAATGTCTCCCATATGCTGGTTCACTCCCCCAAATGCCTGCAACAGCCAAGACTGGGCCAGGCCAAAGCCAGGCACCTGGTACTTCATGCAGTTCTCCCATGTGGGTGGCAGGGACCTAGGTACTTGGGCCATCACCTCTGCCTCCCAGGTTGCACATTAGCAGGAAACCAAAATACAGAGTGGAGCCAGGACTCAAATCCAGACACTCTCATACAGGATGCAGGGTCCTAAGTAGCTTCTTAATCATTGTGCCAAGTGCCCACATTCTCCCATTCTTCTTTATTACTAGCTTTTGGCTTGTTTTTTTTTTTTTTTTTTTTTTTTTTTAACAAACTGGTGTTAATACCAAAAGGGAGTGAGGCAGGCCCAGCTTTGAGCAAAATTTAACATGGGGAAGTTTGATTCTGAAGCCCCATCTCCTTCCTTTCCTTCCTCTTAGGTACATATTTTCTCGCAGGAGTCCAGTGCTGACTAGCAATCCATCCTCACTCCAAACTGTCTTCTGCATACCTTTTCTCACTTATCTTTCTCCAAAAGCACTCCCCAAGACTCATCAAAAACAGTTCCTTCTTTTAGTGCCAGTCAGCCTAGCTACATAAAGGGCATTGTCTTTCAGCAGTCTCTATCAGTACTCAGGTAACACTGCCTAGAAATCTCTCTTACTCCAACTGTTCCTGTCCTGCTTCCAACTGGAGAAGCTGCTGGTTGATTGATGATGTTAGACTGTGTGATTCAACTAAACCCAGCATCATGGAGAAAGAAGCTGGGCTGGAGCTTTGTAAAAGGGTACTTTTATAAAAGCAGTAGATCTTAAATTTAGGGATTATATAGACTGGAAAATCATTTCAGACACTGAGAATTGACTATGTTCTCTATTTTGGCAAAAGAAAATATCTTAAGAAAATAATTTCATTCATTCATTCATTCAGCAACTGTATATTGAGCATCAACTGTGTCTGAAAAGTCCTTGATGCTGGGACTACAGTATCAAGGAAGAGACAAGCTCTGCTTCCTTGAGGCTCTGCCCCTGAAAGGGAAGGAGGTGACAGCAGCAGGGCAGGGACACCTGATAGAGTTGGATGCCAGGAAGGAAATAAGGCAGAAGATTGAGATCAGGCAGGACCAGAAGAGGATTTGTGATTTGCAGGGAGAGCCAGTCAATACCTGCATGCTAATAGAGGCAGTCACAGTAGGGGTGATAATAAGGAGGCAGGCCTTCAGAGGTACAGTGGGAGAAGTACAGTCCAGACAAAGGGAACAGCACGTGCCAAGCCTCTGAGATATGAATACTCTTGGCATGCTGAGGAATACACAGGCCAGTGTAGCGGGGATACAGCACACAAAAAGGATATTTGTGGGAGATAAAGACAGAAATATGCAAATCTTCACTATTTGTGGATTCCATTTTTCAAATGTATCTACTGACTGAAATTTATTCGGAAACCCAATATCAATAACCACAGTGTTTTTGCTGTCACTTGCAGACATGCTCAGAGTGGCAAGAAATTTGAAGTCTCCAATGCACACACAGTTCCCAGCTGAGGTTCAATAAGGCCATGATCTGCCTTTTGATTTCAGCTCTTAGACTATAAACAACTGCCCTTTGCACAGTCTGCCAGGTGCCTCGTTTTTCACATTATTGTGATCCTTGTTAGTGATGTCAGTGGTTAAAATGATCTCCAAGTGTAGTGCTAAAGGACTATCTAGTGTTCCTAAGCACAAGAAGGCTGCAAGGTGCCTTATGTTGAAAATATGTGTGGTAGATAAGATCTGTTCAGGTATGAGCATAAAGAGTTGGTTTTTCTGCTTTTAAAATGAAAACAAAAACCCACAAAACTCTATTTCATGATATTGCTCTACATATAATTTGCCTTTGTATGCCCTGCTCAGTTTAGGGCTCTGTTGCACTGTTGTGGGATGTGGAGCCCCAGGTCTACTTTCCCCTCATTAATGGTCAAAATGTAGTTTCAGGTTAAGTATGTTAACAAAACTGGAAGCCAATCTCTCCTTCATTCAATTCAGAATATTCCAGGGAGGTAAGGGGAGCTGAGAGGCAGTAGCTGGATCTAGGCCTGAAGAACGCCAGGTGCAGGCCACTTGTGTGTGTGGGCTGCTCAGGTGATGGGCAGTGGCCAAGGCCTAGCATGGGTTGGCAGAAGGTTCAGGTGTGACTAGTAAAACACACACACGTGTGCACACACACACATATACACAAACACACGTACATATACACAGAGTGTGTGCATGGCTACAGACCACTTTGTTGGGAACCCCAGTGTCTGAACACATCAATTAAATATTTTTGTATCTCACACCCTCAGAAAAGTGATGTAAATATGCCCTGACATGCTGCTGCCCCCGCCCTTTGTTAATCAGCAGGGGATTTGAGAAGGGCGGAAGTGAGAGGAAAGAGTATCTGCAGCATCACAGGTCATGTGCCCAGAGTGGAGACACCCTGCCAGGCAGCATTTTGCAAAGGGGGTTAGAGGCAGGGCTGCAGTTTGCACCATCAACCATGAAAGCCAGTGTCAGAATGGACTTCTTAGAATTACATCAATATATGGACTTTCCTGAAAATCTAATACATTTCATGTAGATGTGAACTATATCCTTGTTTTCAACCAAGGATCTTATGTTAAATGCTAGACATCCAGATTTTTTAAAACTCAATAAAACATTGGGGGCTAGACTAAATACACTTAATAAAGCGTACAAGAAATAATTGACAACACACTGTGGCATGGAGATCTGCCACAGGTCTTTCACGTTACTCTTAGGAGGTGCTGGCTAAAGTTAAGTTAATTAAATCGATTTATATATTTTTTAAGACCATGGAAATGCCAATTGTCACTAATAATCACTGATGCATGGCATTTTAATTACACGCTAAACATTTTCTTTATGAAATGAATGCCTCAGTCCTAATGAATTTAGTTTTATGTTGTTTGTATTAGAAATGATTTTTGCAGACCCACTTTATTAGTTGTGACCTAGAAATTCTCAGCTGCCTGTGGCATAACCCAGAGACCACACTGGTTTTGTAGTTTGATCTCAAAGATAGAAAGCATGCCACCTTAGACTTGGAAATCTTTGTCCATTAGGATTTAAAATGTAACTGTTGTCAAATATTACTGAAGTTAAAAGAAAAATCTCTCTTAGCCCGGCGCTGTGGCTCAATAGGCTAATCCTCTGCTTGCGGCACCGGTACACTGGGTTCTAGTACCGGTCCAGGCACTGGATTCTGCCCTGGTTGCTCCTCTTCCAGCCCAGCTTTCTGCTGTGGCCAGGGAGTGCAGTGGAGGAAGGCCCAAGTGCTTGGGCCCTGCACCTGCATGGGAGACCAGGAGAAGCACTTGCCTCCTGGCTTCAGATCAGCGCAGTGCGCTGGCCACAGTGGCCATTGGAGGGTGAACCAACAGAAAAAGGAAGACCTTTCTCTCTGTCTCTCTCTCTCACTGTCCACTCTGCCTGTCAAAAAATAAAAAAAAAATTAAAGAAAAGAAAAATCACTCTGTCCCTTGGAACTCTCTGTCCCTTGGAATTTTCTAAAACTTCTTGACAGAAAAACTTGATCAGGTAAGTAAATCATGATATATCATCATCATCAAGCAGCCTTGTCTATTTTTTTGTCTTAAACAAAACAAAACAAAAACAGTGGGGTTGATGTTGTGGGGCTGGTGGTTAAGCCACAGTTTATGATGCTGCCACCCTGTATCTGAGTGCTGGTTCAAGTCCAGGCTGCTCTGTTTCCAGTCCAGCTCCCTGCTAATGCACCTAGGAAAGAAAAAGATGATGGCTCAAATACTTGGGCTCTTTCCACCCATGTGGGAGACTTGAATGGAATTCTAGGCTCCTGATCTTGTCTGACCCAGTACTAGCTGATGGGCCATTTAGGGAGAGAAACAGCAGATGGAAGCTTGCTCTCTCTTTCTCTCTCTCTCTCTCTCCCCCCTCCTCCCTTTTAAATAAATTTTAAAAAATCTTACAAAACTGTGGCCTTTTATTTCCAGGAGGGAAAGATAAAGGGAAGAAGAGGGAGAGGGAAAAGGAGAGGGAGAGGGAAAGGGAGAGAGATTGGTTTAAGAGATAGCTAGAAAAATAGCCTATCTGCTGGTTAACTTCCCAAGGACCAAGACTGGCCTAGGCCAAAGCTGGGAGCCAGGAATTCAGCCCAGGTATTCCATATGGGTGGCAGGAACCCAATCAAGCCATCACTGCTGCCTCCCAATATGAGTTAGTAGGAGGCTGAAATCAAAAGCTCGAGCCAGGAATCAATACCAGGTGTTCCAGTGTGGGTTATGGACATCTCAACCTCTAGCTAACTACCTACTTCCAAGAGCATTGTCTGTATTTTACATTGTAATTACAAACATCATTGTCGTTGTGAACTCTACTGCCTCTCATCTTACTACTCTCCTGTCTCTACAACCTAAAGGGAAGTAAGCTTCCTCCACCAGTTACCAAAGCCTGTCCACTCTTCCCTTCTCCTGCTGGGAAGACCATGCACTCAGGACCCCATTCTTAGGAGGCTGACTGAGATATGCCTTCAATTTCATCATTAGACTTGAGTGATCAGTGCTGTTCTTTGTCCAGATTGCAACTTGAGAATTTCTGCTCTAGCAACTGGGCCACCTAAACACCCCGGGGTGCCCCCATTTCTACCATCAAGGCAAGCAATCTTCTAGATTAAACCCTAACCCACACTTCTCACAGATGATGTATTTAGGGAGGCAGAAAATGTTAAAGCACCTTGGGTGAAACCACACAAGTAACAATGGAGGCTGACAGCTTAGCAAACATACCTCACCCCCAAGACTTCCTGGAAGAGCACAGAGGATTTCATAGCCTCAGTCTTTGAGCTGGATCTTGAGAGATGATTGAAGGCAGGCCCAGAAACCATGGATAGATTAGTTTACTACAATTGGCCCAGCAGAGGCTTGTAGGAAGAGAGAAGTGTGAAGAGGTAGGTAGATGTGACACTTTCCTCACCATACTTGGAAATTTAAGGAATATTACCCCTGAGCAGGGGAGACTAACAAGGCGGAAAGGCAAAGGGGAGAAGTCTTATAAGATCCCCTGCTGGATCCTGGATCTGATAACCAGAGTGAGGGAGAGGGGCCATTTACCATAATCTCCACTCCCAAAGCAATGCCATCCAAACTCTCATCTGCTCGTTGAGAGAAATGCCTGCTGCTGCCCTCATCTTGTCCTGGCTGACACTGCACCACTCAGTGCCCTCTTCAATGACAAGTGTACCTTACGAATAAAAATCATCCCTTCCTCCAGCCTATCGCTAAACTGCCCCATTTTGACCCATGTCCTCTAATAAAAAGGCCTGTACTGATTTCTGCCCTGGACCTGCACTCATTTCTATCTCCAAATTCATTTGGTAGTACTATTAGTTCATCTTACCATGTTCCTCCTTGTCACGGGTACACTAGACACCTAACTTTCCATTAGGTTGCACTGCCACTAGGCTTCTGAATTAATTAATCCACAATCATTTAAATGTTTTGGTGCCTCTAGACCTCCCAACATAAAGCCTTCTGTATGGGATGCAGCAGGTCAAGACTATGACCTCTCATATGGAAGAAAGCATCCCTCTAGTGATACCCATGTTTTACTTGAAGACAGAATTCAGCTCAGTGCTGTAGTGAGCAGGCTAGGATGAAACAGGATAGTTTTGTTTAGGGACCTCTTTGTGATACAGAACATTTGGGGAATATATCTATAAATCAAATCATTTTAGGTTCTCTTGAGTTTATGATCCAGTTAAAATTAAAGCAGAACTCTCATTTTCTTTATTGAAAATATGAAAAATCTCATTGTGGAAAGCATAGATGAGTATACATTCAATAATTTTATATGATGATTTGTAGTGATCTTTCCAGATTTGTTCTAGGTACTAGAACATAATATAAATCCTCAGAGGTAATTATTACTAACAGGGTGTATTTTATTGAGGTCATGCTGTAGGTAGGTATCCTTGTGCTATCACTTAACTTTATTTCATAATTATTGTGAATAATCAAACTGTATTCATCACTATCATTTTTAATAACTGCACTCTGCTAATTTAGAGGTAGTCAGTAGTTCTCACTGGGCATTTAAATCTCTTATAAATTTGAGCAGAACCGCTCTCTTGTCTACAACAACTACCTATTGTCAAATGATGCATTCAGTACACTAAAATAAGTAGTAGAAATTTTACTGATAAAGCAATCCAAAACTAATTTCAAATATATTCTTAAAAGTATATGCAGAATTCTGACAATGTTTCTCAGTTTTTCAGTAGTCATTTTTTTTTTTTTTTTGACAGGCAGAGTGGACAGTGAGAGAGAGAGACAGAGAGAAAGGTCTTCCTTTGCCATTGGTTCACCCTCCAATGGCCGCCGCGGCCGGCGCACCACGCTGATCCGATGGCAGGAGCCAGGTACTTCTCCTGGTCTCCCATGGGGTGCAGGGCCCAAGGACTTGGGCCATCCTCCACTGCACTCCCTGGCCACAGCAGAGAGCTGGCCCTGGGCAACCGGGACAGATTCCGGCGCTCTGACTGGGACTAGAACCTGGTGTGCCGGCGCCGCTAGGCGGAGGATTAGTCTAGTGAGCCGCGGCGCCAGCCAGTAGTCATATTTTGAAATCTCTGATATGTTTCATAGACTTTGCCACTATTTTAGACAGTGATATTAACTTTAGACAGTGATTTTGAGTCTGATTTTTAGATGTAAGCACAATATGACTTAGAATCAACAGACAATGCCCTGAAGTTAAGATTTCTCCTAAAACCTCTAGGCTTAGTTTTCTGTATTTAGTTAATTTAGGTATTAGCCAGATCATATACGTACCTATTCTTATGGTTGAGTAAGTGCACCTTGATCCTGATATTTGTTCCTTGTGTTATCTAGCACTGTGCCAGATATATTCTACGAGTTCAGTAAATCTTATGGGATTGAACTGTCTCTTAGTTCTGTTACAACAGAACAACAACAACAACAAAAAACCCATGAACTTCATTGTATATTAAGCATTTACTGCCTTTATTCAGCTCTTGCCTTGCAAAAATATATATTATACTAAACTAATGTCATGATCTATCCTTTTGGGTTATAGATTCCATTCATGTTACAGATTAGACTAGGTGTCTGTGCTGTTTTTACTTCCATAATACATCTGACACCAAATGTCCAACAACCTGTTCTCTAAATCTTCAGACCCCAAATAGGTGTTCAGTGATTCTGGTCAGTTCTGACACTAGCTATCTGGATTCAGCATGGACTCCATAGGTTAAAGGCTGGCCCCACGAGACTGCCCCCACTTCAGTTGACAGTCACTACTCTGTGCCTACCATACTTCTGACTGGCACATTATAAATTAGGAGTTCCCTTCACTCACTTTTCAGGTTGGTCAGGTTAGATAATTTGCTAAAGCAGTTCATGGAACATAGGGAAAATATATTACCCACATGTTGTAAAAGATGCAGCTCAGGAACAGTAAAGTGGAAGGGACAGTCACAGGTTCCAAGCTATGACAGGGGCATATCTTTTTGAAATCCACCATTCAGCTCTCGACAATCATTGATCCCTGCATTTCTGTAAACGTTGGGTGTTGCTACAGTGACAACTGGAAGCTGGATTTTAAGAGACTGAAAACTGTGGTCCTTATGCATGTTAAACTGTTTTATTTATGACTCCATAAAATAAAAGGATGAATATGTATGTGCCAAAAGGGAAAAGAAAATGTGTGAGTGGAAGGGGAAATATTACAGTCCTTAGAATCCATAGGCAGTTTTGAATATTTGGGAATATGAGGCAGGGTGCAGGAGCAGGGATGCAGACTTCCATGCCCTCTTTGTGGGAACCTCTCCCCAAGCTGCTGGATGTGGTCACCGTCCAGAGGCTCTGCATGCCCCTTTTGTTTAGGACATTTATAGAGGCTCCATTCCACAAGTGTGATTGATCAAATCACCAGCCATTGACAAATTAGCTCCATCTGTATCCCTCCATGCACTATAATCAAATGGTTGATCCCTCTCCAATCTACCCTCCATCCTATTCTCACCACCAGAAGCTGGACAAGGGCCCACCAAAAGGCATTTATTTAGCACCAGCTCATGTATGGTTAGAACAGGGCTTATAATAAAGAGTAAAAGATGCTCTTCTCACTAAGGAAATTTCAAGAGTTTTAGAAGCTCTGTGCCAGCAACCAGGAACAAAACCCAACAATATCACGGGCGGGGGCAGGGGGATCATCATTTTATATGGAGTCTACAAACTTAACAAAAAGTCCACAAAAATAAATGAGTACCATTTAATCAGTATAGTTTTGTTGCTTCCTGGGGCTCCTCTGACACATTACCACGAACCTGGTGGCTTAAATCAATAGAATGCTTTCTCTCACATTTCTGGAGGCCAGGTGTCTGAAACCAAACTGGGATTTGCTACCTTTGAAGGCCCTGGGACAGAGTCCTCCCTCACCTCTGCCAGCTGCTTTCTGGTGCCTCCAGACATTCCTTGGCTGATGGCTGCTTAACTCACACTCTGTCTCCATTTTCCTGTGGCCTCCTCTACCTTCTCTCTTCTGTTCTCTCCATATCTGTCCCATTGATGTCTCTACTAAGGGCTCTTATCCTTGGATTTAGTGCCCACCAGATAATACAGGATGATCTCATCTGGTCATCCTTAACTTAATGATGTCTTCAGTGATCTTGTATCCAAAGGAAGTTACTTTCACAGCTTGCAGAATATGACAGGGGCATATCTTGTTGAGAGCTACCATTCTGCCCACTCTAATCACTGACCTGGAGGTACCTGTAAGCATCAGATGTTGCTCCAGAAACAACCACAAAAGATTGACAATTGTGATCATCATTAATCCCAAAGTATTTTATTTATGAATCTGTAAAGAAAAGGATGGATAAGTGCAAAATGGGAAAAAAAAATCTGTGTGTTTGGGAGGTTGAGGGGGAGTGTGTTAAGATATTTATAACTCAAAGAAATTTTTAAACACATTTAAGAATATTGGGTAAGGGAGATTGAGATTAAAAATGGAAAGACTTTTGTTTGCCAAAAATAAGTTTTTGCAGACATATAGTCTTACAGACCTGCTTTATGTATTTATGTAGCAATTTAATAGGAGCCAAAACTGTGGTCAATATCAATGGAACTTTTCTGTTTTGAATTGGCATGACTTTATGTGTAAACTGACCAGTTTTCACAGTTACTTAAGTCTATTTAAATTGGGAGAACTACTGAGACCCTCTAAGTCCCCTCTTTTTTCATTAGTTTTAATACACAAAAGTCTGTCTTATGTAGTCAGAAATGGAGCCCACACCACTTACTTGAAAACGTGATGAATGAATCAAGTTAGTTCTGCTACACATATTTCTAAATATTATAGAAGCTTTCACCATGTCATTTTTAATAATCTGCTAACGGTGTTCTTATTTAAGGGATTTCTCTTCACTGGAAATGTCAGTGAAAATATATATAAATATAGTGCCAAACAAAAATCCTCAATATTTTCCCATTTGAATTATTGCCTATCAGTAGGTACAGAATCATAGAGCCCATCTCTCCATAAGGGCCTCCCCTCCCCTCACCTCCATTTCTGTCATGACAGCTGTTTCTGTTTTTAATCTTTGGAGCAATGTGTCATCCTCTGGCTATCTGGTGTAAACTCTGCCCCTCTTCTGACTAGAAACTTCCATAACCTGATCCCGTTTCTCTCCAAAAGACAGCATCCCTCTGGCTGCCACAGGCCCCTTACTGTCCCTTTCCTTATCTCCAGCCCAGTCTGGCATTTGTGTAGCTTTTGTTACAAAGCTGTGATTGTAGGAAGTAGATCCTCACTGAGGCTGACTCAGAGTGAAGCCATACAGTTGCCAGGCTCCAGGCTGCATCTGAAAAGAAGGACACCTTGCTGTAATTGACAGACCATCTGGAGGGCCCTCAAGCATCTGGGAGGCCAGGCCAGAACTGATATTTGTCCGGTTCTGGTGTCTGTCTCTTTATCTTTATGTGGCTCCTTCTCTTCTCAAATTTTTCTTCTTCTTCTGCATTACGCTCTGAAAAGTAGCCTTTCTGCCATTATCTGTGAAGCCAGTTTCTAGCTCAAATGCCGTTGTATAAAACTTTCACTTACATTCATAGCCTCTCTGTTTCCTGATGCCTTTGGCTAAATTTGCATCAGGTGTTCAAAATGCATCCAACATCTCCTGCTTTAGGAAGTGCTGGCCTCGCAGACTCCACTCTGCTTTTCACATTCTTCATCTGCTGGGCTTTGCTTACAGGAACCCCATAAATCTTTCTTCGTGGATGTCGATTCTGATGTTTAGCACAATTTTGCCACCCCTGAAATGCTATTTTTGCTGCATTTCATGCTCTCCAACTCGAATATGCATTGGTTAAAAATTGACATTTTTACCTCTGCTTCTTATACTCATTAACTTTTTAAAAAATATGGTTCATATTGATACCTTTGACCTTCTTTGTTGGGAAGATTCCTATTTTGAATCAAGATGATTTGGGTGATTAAATAGCAAACTCTCCTTTTGAAGAATTAAAATACCCAAAACCAAGGTCTTTTTCACATGCCAATATGTCAGGTTTCTATTAAACATTACATTTCTTTTTCTTATATTGATAGTTTCTTCTTGATGAATTTGTGTTCCAGGAAATCCAACTGTGATATTAGTAAAAGAACATTGTAGTCAGAACTCTGGGGACCAGGTTTCTGCTCTTCTCTAAGATGCTAAAAGCAGAGCACGTTCCAGAAAGAAATCCACATCTTAGCAACACCTAGCGCTGGCCGATTCACCACCTCCTCAAAGCTCTTAAGTTTTTCTTCATGTGCTGTCATCAACATGCAAGGCTTTACCCTGATACAATACTTTTCAGAAGATTCTCCCCAAATCAAGCTCTCACATTACTGATGTCATAAATCACACAGAGCTTTCTTCCTTGGGCTTATATGTCCTGGGAATCTCTTGAGAAGAATTAGGGATAATATTCATCAGCAATAAGTTCAATAACAGCCCATGCAGTCCCTTCATGCAAATTAGATAGAACATTCCTTCTGATACAGATTAGAAAATTGTTGCAATGTACAAATTTACTTTGGAATGGAACTTAACAGCCATCTGCAAGACAATGGTCATAATAAATATAAAAACCTTCTGTGTTTATGTTGGGTTACTGTGTACCATCTACAACCTGCTTGGCATTACCCAAGGCCCCCGAATATTTTATAACTTAAACTCTGCCTCCCAGCAAAGCATTAGTGTCTTTTTTTGCAAACAGAGTTTGAAAATAAGAACAGCAGAGTTAACAGGGTATCCCGGTAGAGAGTGTCATCAAGGTTAGTGAGAAAGAGCAAACTAGAAAGCAAACATTCTCAATTTCCCTAAATTCCTGTTAAATTACTTAGAGAACACGCTTCACACACACACAGAAAAGACTGTCTTTGGAAAATATTTTCAGATAATCTTTGAACACATTGTGCTTCCATTCCAAGAGCTTGCAATTCAATGGTCAAACTCAAATAGGAAGATACCACAAGGATTCATTTAGATTGGTTTCTATAGAGCTGAGTAAACAGCCATAAACAGAAAAGCATTTTTGTTGTGGGAAGAGAGGATGTTTAGAGTCTTAGAGTTAAACAGAGGTATTTGAGAGATTCCTTTATAAGTTTTAGAGATTTCCTTTTTTGGAATATGGGAATAAGGAAGCAAATTTGATTCTGCTGCATTATGTTTTGGCTTATCAGAAGAGAGGTCAGACATGATGTAAGTCATTCTAGCAGGCTATAAATAGTTATTAGTGATCTATTACTATGCAGGGTCTGTCCCTGCTTTCTTACAGGATGTTGTTTCCCCATTTAGTCTTCACACCCTGCCTCATGATAGGAATTTTATCCCTGCCTGTCAAAGCAGGGCAGCTCAGGGCAAATGGCAGAGCTGAATTTCAAATAAAGTCTTTCTGACTACAAGATTGGGTCCTTCCAGTTAAAATTGTGTTATGAAGTGAGCTGCATCCCTGAAACATTCTTATGTTAAAATCCTAAACCTCAATACCTCGGAATGTGACCTTGTTGATCTAGGGTCCTTATCGAGGTGATCAAGTTAAAATGAGGTCATTAGGGGGCTGGTGTTGTGGTGCAGGTTAAGCTGCTGTCTGCAACACTGGCATCCCATTTCAGCGTGCTGGTTCACATTGCAGCTGCTCAGCTGCTCCCTGCTAATGCACTGGGAAGGCAGCAGAAGACAGAGCAAGTGCTTGGGAGCCTGTTGCCCACGTGGTAGACCATGATGGAGTTCCTGCTTCCTAGCTGCAGCCTGACTCAGCCCCAGTAGGTGCAGTCATCTGGAGAGTGAACCAGTGGGTGGGAGATCTCTTATCTTTCTCTCTCTCTCTTTCCCTCTCCCTGTCCTCTGTTCTTTCTTCCCTCCTTCCCTATCATTCTGCTTTTCAAACAAAGAAATACATAAATCTTTCAAACAATAAAAATTTTAAATAGGAAAGAATGACATCATTAGAATTAGGCATAATCCATACGTTACATGTCCTCATACAAAGCAGAAATTTGGACATGGACACCCTGGGAAAACACCACGTGAAGACAAAGATCAGGGTGATGCATCTATAGCCAATGCCGAAGATTGGCAGCAACTACCAGGAGCCCGGTGAGAACTATGTAAGAAGCATTCCCTCGCAATCTTCAGAGAGAACCAACCCCACCAGCACCTCCAGACTGACAAGATGAATTTCTCGTTTAAACCACTCAATTTGTGGTGCTTTGTTATGGCATCCCTAGGCAACTGATGCACAGCATGTTTTCATTTGTGTGGTCAGACACCAGTGATAAATACCTTGCATTTCTGTGTTGGCTGTTTCATTCTGATGTGAGAAGCATTTAGGAGTCACTATGGATTTTGCAGAAATGAATAGATCAGAGTGGAATAAGTGATATTTTCTTTTTTAAATTCTGATTTATTTGAGGGATATATATATAGAGAGAGAAAGAGACAGGGAGCTCTTTTCTGCTGGTCCACTCCCCAAATGCCCATGGTTACTAGCATTGGGGTGAGGCTGGTGCCACAAACTGGGAACTCAATCCATTTCTCCTCTGTGGGTGGCAGGAACTCAAAACTTGAGCCATCACTCTTGCCTCCCCAGGGTGTGCATTAGCAGGAAACTGAAGTTGGGAGTCAGAACTGAGTACTGAATGAAGGCACTCTGATATGGGACTAGGGTTTTGACTGGCATATTTTCTTTTTGATTGATATATTAAACACTAGGCCAAGCAGCTTTCCCAAATGTTTCTGGTTAGTGAAACCCACCTGAGGTCACCTTTGTTGGGAAAGCTGAGGCCAGATAGGTGGAATTCGTGCAAATTTTAAAAGCCATTGAAACCACTGTAATCATTTGGCTGTAATTTTCCTTTATGCTTTATAATTTTGTTTGTACCTTTAATTCAAAATGACAAACTTCACTGAACTTTATGGGGCTTGGTTAAATTCCAGCAGAATTTTTATGACATTCCACAGCTCGGAAATTTTGCTACCTATAGATATTTTTTGGATTTATACATCTTGGCGATTGAGCTGCTTCTCCATGTTATCACCACTGGCAATGGATAGCAAAGTCAAAATGAAAAAAATGTAAGAAAGATGAGGAGAGATACACTTACAAAAATGAGGTGTTGGATATGGAGTTCATTTATCCATGCTGCATATAAGACAATTTGTTCTTGAAGAAAATAGAATATATTTGGATAAAAAACAGGACGATCTTCCTAGAAACTACTACCTGACGATCTGATAATCCCAAGAATTTCCTTACAAAATATAATAAATTTCAATTTATTTATTTGAGACACAGATAAACAGAGAAGGAGACCTCACACCCACTGGTTCACTTTACAAATGCCCAGGACTGGACTGGGAATGGTTTCAGGATCAAGAACTAAATCCAGGTCTCCCACATGGGTGACAGGAACTCAATTATCTGAGCCATCACCACTGCCTCCTGGGGTCTGCATTGGTGAGAATCTGGAGTCATGAGGCAGAGCTGGATGTGGGACACAAACATCTTAACTGGTGTCTTCACCACTAGGTCAAACACCCACCAACCTCACAATATTTACACACGCAAATACAACTGAAAGGGAAGTCTCTCTCTTGCACATTAACCTGTAAAGTCAAAAGGTAACTAGTACTCTCCAATGTGATTGATTCACTTCTGACCCAAACAGGCCATGAATATTCTGTTTTTAAGCACATATTCCTCCCCAGCTATTATCTATGAGCAGCACAGTTCCCCTCCTGGTGTTGAAGAGTGTGTCTGAGAATAGGAATTTATGGATAACATTGACTTAGCTACGTAATCCCTCCAGCTCATCTGTCTCTCACAGATGGAGAGAGCCCTGGGGATGGAGGCTGCAGGCCCTGGCAGGCTGCTCCCCTCACACCCCAGCCCGGGTTCCTTCATTAACCCCTTTGGAAGCTTTCATGTTTTGATCTGAATTGTTTGCTTCTTCATTAAGAAATGCTTTTTCTATGTAGACTAATACACACATTAACAACTGGTTTCTCATAGATGATGATGACAGAAGCCACCATTCAGTGAATACTTACTACTGGCAGGCACACTGCTAGGTATTATCCTTGTCTGCTTTAATATTTCAAGGGAAATGGTGAGAATGGTCTAATAGCTCAAAACAAGGTGGACATACCTGACTTAAATATTTCTGTCCACTGATGTCCGCCAGGCCCTGATTGATATATTTTCACTCATGATTTTAGATCTGACTCTATATTCCTGGGCCTGTCTTTGAGGCCAAGGACTGAATTTTCTTTAGCCTTGTGTGATCTAATTCTGATCTATTTATTTTTTATATTTCTCCAGCAAAGTGGTACATTGGGTTTCTGTAAAGAAGCATCACTAATTACTGACCCACTGATTCATTTGCAAGATTTGCATGATTATTTCCAAAGCCCATACTGAAGGATTCTAATGCCTTGTTCTGTTGCTACACAAAAAATTTTTTGAAATAAATACTATAATCCCAACTTCACAACTTGCTTGTTTTAGGCCCTCAGCCTATAGCACAGCTACACACATGCACGCACACACACACACACACATATACACACTTTAACATTCTTTTTCTTGTTAGTATGTTGCTATTCTCAGCTGTTATCATGGATCATCTCCCTATAGAGTTTTTCTTAATCTTGACATCTGAACTGGGTGACTTTGCTAGACATTCTCATGTACTTGACCTGCAATAGCATAATCTTACTATATATATATGTATATATATATATATATAAATTTTATTAGTATGAAGAGAACAGATTTCATGTATTTCATAAGTAAAACTCTAAGAAGATAACTATATTTCCCTCTCTCCCTTACTTTCTCCCTTCCTCAGTCCCTGTCCTTCCTTTTTTTTTTTTTTTTGCTAAAACATAATTTCAACTCACTCTGTAATCACAGATGTAATGCACCACTAACCATCATATTCAACAAGTAAAAAGTAGAAAGACCACAGTTCCATGAGTGTTTGTAACAATATTTTTGCAGTTCAGACACCTTCTACAAGTAATTCAAGTATAAGGATGGGTATTGGTTCACTACTACCTAAAACAGTGTTTGCCTTCCAAGATTAAGTCAGAATATTTGTTGAAAGAATGAATGCATAATGTCTGCATCCCTTCTCACATTTGCCAGTGTTGTTGCTTATGTGAATCACCCATTATGCAGGGAGCAGTGCTCTACCTAATTTGCTTTTGTGTGTGGGGTGACCCAGACAAGGCCTACTTATTAAGACTGGTGAATGAAGGAATAAACAAATGGGGACTAAGATCATGGATAAAAATCTCTTACATCATCTTTTGTCATGGTTTCTTAGCAGTCACAGTTCACAAGGAAGAAATAGTTCTAATGTTGATTTACTTCATGACTGCTTCCTACCACTGGTTGCTTTTTCTTTCTCAATACTTGCAGCACCAAGATTTTTGGTGGGCCTTTGTTTTACTTGATAGGAAGATGATTTAGAAAACCCACATGGCAGGAAGGGTGAGTACAATTGTTTATTAATTTCTATTTGTTTTTGAAGCTGGGTTGCAGAGTTCTGAAATAGGTGGTAGAACTAATACTTTCATTAATATTGGAACTGGTGACTTTATGTATATAACAATCTGTAACGCTGCACTAACTCAGTGTGAGAGAGGAATGTAATTTATGTGTGGTTATAAACATCAACAGTTCCCAGGATATTGCAGATCCATTTTATGGAGTTGAAACATGCTTACTTTTTGTTTGTAATTAAAACTGCAAGACTTTTATTAACTGCTGCTTACACTTCATTGGTTCTGTGAATATTTCTAGGGCCTCTGGTGATGACTATTAGGCAGGTGTAGATGAATGTGAAATAATGTGCATATACAAGCACATTTTTGATAACCGAAAGCTTTCCTGTGCTTAACTAAAATTCAAACAACTTAAAATGAACAGGCAGAACCAACAAGATCTAACAATGCTGCTGGGTGTAGAATTTTGACGAGGTCACACTGAGTTTATTACTCAAATGGCTGAGTGGTTTCCATTCAACTCTCTAATAAAATAAATATAATATATAATTTCTCCTGTGAAAGTTCTGTTCACTCATTCACATCTTTTGTATAACATCCAAAAGTCTAGTTTCGAAAAAGAGTTGATTGGTTTGAATGTGGGACTGTCAGATGAGTCAGTGGCTCTTGATCCAGCAAAGGAGCCTGCTTTCTCTGTGGAGGCAACTTTTGATTCAGTTCTCTGCTGAGAACTTTTGCTGAAATGCAACCAAATTAGGGAAACTAAGGGTCAGTTTGAGGCTATTGCTTTCTGTAAAGTGTCATTTTACAGTATTCTTGTGGTCTGGTAATACTTATTCTCTCTTCATATTCATGGAACCAGATAGTGAGCTAGACTCTCCCACTGCTGAATTAGATTGGCTTTTCTATATTTGAGTGTAATGGGCCTTTGAGAGTATATGTTAAGAATCTGGAAGAAAATAAATTATCTCTGGACTTGGATAAATGAATACAGAATCTAAAATAAATTTATTACATTTTAATCTTCTTAAAGGAGAGGAAACTGTTAGATCTTTCCTCATTTATTTATTTCAGCAGCACCTACTGGGTCCTTGAGCTGTTTCAGCTATTGTCCTAGATTCTGAAAATATAAAGAAAAAAATCTTAATAATAATAATAACAGTACAGTCATATGCACTGTCTTTATGGAAGTCACCATCTAATAGGGAACACAGAAACAAAGCCATATAATTGCACTTTCTTTTTAGTGGTTTAGCACCTGAGACATGAACTTCGTATAATGGCAATTCAATTAATCAAAGCATGTGAATATACAAGGAAGGGGTGAATAGTACAGAGAAGGAAGACAACATGAGCAAAGCTATGGGGTTGGAGGTAAGAAGGAGCCTAGTAGTGAAAAGGAAGTGGTGAGCCTGGATGTTGCTGTAACTTTAGTCATGGGTTTCTAATTCATTCTAGTTGGGGCTGGAGCATTGGGCCAGGGCGAGATGTTGGAGGGCATTTTATTAAGGACTTAAATTTCTCATGTGAGCAACAGTAAGCCAAACATAATTCAATTTTCTCTTGAGATAGTTTACTGTGGTGATTCTGCATGAGATGAGACTGCAACCAGCAAGTTTAGAGGTGGCATCAGTAATTTGAAAAGAAATGGTTGGGGCTTGAATAAAGGACCCAACATTTTGGAGACAATAATAACAGATTTTGATGATGAGGGATGGGAGAACAGGAGAGAGAAGGGGGAATCAAGGCCTCCATGTTTGAAACTTGGATGTTGATCACATGGATGTTGGGGTCACCAGCATAGAGAAGGAATGGCTTTTGTGTCATTTTGACATGTTAAGTTTGACTTGTCCATGAGTCACTCAAGTCAACATGTCTAGTACAAGTTGAGTATCACTAATCCAAAAATCCACAAAATCCAAAATCAGAAACTTCTTGAGTTCCAATAGGGCATCATAAATAGAAAATTCCACATTTGACCTCTCTCATATGACCGATCAAAACACAGGTGCCCTGAAACTATTGTTTAAAATTGCCTTTAAGTTCAATGTGTAGGGTGTATATGAAACACAAGTGAATTTTGGGGTTAGACTTTGGAGCCATCCCCAGAATATCTCATTATGTATTTGTGAATATTCTAAAATCAAAGCAAAAAATTCCTAAATCTGTAACACTTCTGATCTAAGCATTTCAGATAAGAGGTATGCAACCTATGTGTAGGTATAAATGCTAGTCTGAATGGCAAGGTAGATGTCTGGACTGAAGATTTGAACTTGGAGAACCACAGGAAGTAGATGAAAGTTATAGAAGCAGAGAATTCTCTGGGAGGAAGTGCAGGTGAGAAGAATTTGGGGGTCAAGGAGAGGAATAATTGGGACATCAACATAGAAGAAGAACTTATCTACAAAGATATATCTAGGCATTCTCAGTGCCCAACTTTCTTGAAGTCTACAGAATTTTCAATGAAAATCAGTACATCATGAATCAATAAATTCTGAACAAGTAAATGAAAGTAAAAGGTGCAATTAATAAAGAAGTCTTAGGAGGTGATTTTCTTGCTTGGCTACACATTGGAATCACTGAAATGCTATTATAAGTTAGAAGTGATGAAGCCCCACTCCTCAGAGATCTTCCTTAATTTGTCTGGGGGAGGGCCTTGATGTAAGGAAGAATGCATGTGCATATGCACTCACACATACACACACACAGTGTGTCTCTGTCTCGTGTGTGCATGCATGTGTGTGTGTGTTTAATTCTGCAAGGGATTTTAATGTGTGGCCAGGCTTAAGAAATTCTCACAGGGGTGGGGGATATTTTTTCTGCCAAGGACCATTTAGATATTTTTAACATTACTCACAGGCCACCCAAAATTATCAACTTAAAAATTCATATAGATTTATTGAATTTCAAATCTTACCTGCAATTGCCTGGGCAGGGCCAAACCAAGTGATTTCACTGACCCATATGAGTCCCACAGACCAGACATTCCCCACCCATTAAAAGGCAACTGGAAATGCTGCCTGGTAGGTAGAAGTATTGGCTGAGGGAGTAAGGAAGAGAAAAACAAGAAATGTTGTAGCTGTAGATAAAGGGGGAAATTAAGATTAGAGAAAGCATATTTAAAAAAAAAATCAGACAATAATATAGGTCTAAGAATGTGTCAGATATTTGAAAGCTGGATTGAAAAGAGGAACTGGTATGGAAATGTGGTCACATTAGTCCAGAGTATACAGTCATGTGTTGTTGCCTTTATGTCCTCTCCAGTACACATGTGATAGGAACTTTAACAGGGAGTCCAAGAGATCATCAACACTGACTAGCACCTAACATGTTCATACACACTACAGTAGTAAATCTCCACTCACCATGTAGAAGGTACCAGAAGAAATCTTTTCTTCTTAGGGCCTCAAGGGTACCAAGCATGAGTTTGTCCTATGAAATAATGCAGGCCCTGGCAATAATGGGTCTTGAGGGGTAGGGTCACTTGATTTCTTTTCTTTGTGTGTGTATGTATGTTTGATGGCTAAGCATTACCATTTAGATGTTCCTTGCCAACATTAGTTGTGGGTACATGTTGGCGTTCTTCATGTTGGGGCTACTTCAGTACTGAGGATTTGATCAAGCTGCTTCAAATATTCTACAAAGAGAAGGAGGGAGAGAGAGATATGAAGTGAGGGCTCTCCCAGGCCTGCACCCACATGAATGAATCAGTAACCACTGGACTGTACTTTCTAATTATTTTAATATCACGGAAACACTGTGATCCAGTTGGCTGTGACACAAGGTAGAAATATGTGGACCATTCAGCACAGTTAATTATCAGCTTTGAATGTTAGAAACTACTTTAAGATTATGATATAGAGCAAGAGAACACTGTGTTCACTGCTCTTCTTCCGTGTGAGTCTCTAATAAATACTGGAGCATTATGAACTTCCCCCTGGTATGCTCTGTTGCAGAAATTTCTCAGGTTAATCATTATCCTTCACCTAGGACTAATATGGATGTGTATGTACTTGACATTTCTGTCTCAAAAGTATGAGATGTAAGACCTCAGTGAGAGAATCAGTCTGAAACGGCAAGGCACAGGTTGTGATGGCAGCATGCCTAAACTCAGAGGAATGGCTTGCCTTGGCCTTTAGGATTACACATTTCTCAGGATCAGGCCATTTTGCAGAAATACGCAGGTGGGCTGTTCAGGTGGGCTTTATAAATAACCGATATAGACAACGAGCTACTTTTCCTCAGAAATCCTAGCACGCGTCACTCTTACATGCGCCTGTGAGCTGTAATTGATTGTTCTTCTGGTTGCTTCATCATCAGGGTCTGCACCTAAACACCAGGCCTTCAGTTGTTTATTCATTCATCATTCATTCAATATTAACCACTATGTGCCAGGCCTCTGTTTAGGCACTGAAGGAAAAAGTGGTGAGCTAAAAATGGTACAGGCTGGGGCTTGTGTTGTGGCATAGTGGGTAAACCACATCATGTGACACCGGCGTCCCGTAAAGGCACTAGTTCATGACCTGGCTCTTCTACTTCCAAACCAGTTCCCTACTAATGGCCTGGGAAAAAAAGTAGAAGATGGTCCAAGTGTTTGTGCTCTTGCCACTCATATTGGAGACCTGACTGAAGCTCCTGGCTTGTGGCTTCAGCATGGACTAGCGCTGGACCCTTACAGCCATCTGGGGAGTGAAACAATCGATGGGAGATAGCTCTGTGTCTCTTTCTGTCTCTCCTAAACTCTGACTTTGAAAATAAATAACTCTATCTTTTAAAAAAATTAGCACAAGCTGCTCTCATGGAGTTTGCATAGTATTGAGAATGAAGTGGTGGGTGAGGACTCAAGACAGTAAGTAAAAAACCTTTAATGTGTATAAACTTACTGATACAAGTCTCCTAAGGAAAAAAACACTTGCCCATGAACACCTGTACTTACCCATGAAAGTATAAATACTTATCCATGAGAAGTGACATACACTGAGGAGGTTGAAAAGTGTTCTTTAGGGAAGTGAGTCTGGAACAGAGATGTAAAGGTTGGAAAAGATCCCAAAAGAGGAGGTGACATCTGAAAAGGTTGAATAGTACAAGTAATTATAAAGAAGTGGGGAACCTAGGGAAGAACAGCATGGTAGTATGCAGAAGATTAGGATAAGTTCAAGGGAACCTAGATGGGGTCAGATTAGGTATGGTCTTGAATATCAGGTTAAGACCAATGAGAAGGTATTGAAAGGTTTTATGTGGAGGTGAGTGAAATAGTTACAATTATGATTTGAATAAAGTCACTGTGCCTACTGTGTGGTGAACAGAATGGGGAGGCATGTATAATAGACTGATGAAAACCAGTTACTAAATGACGAGAGAAGTCATCAGAAGCAAGAGATAACAGCACTTAAGGCTTACATAGTAACAAGGCAGAAAATATAGCAAAGGGGATAACCAAAGATATCTAGGGATGCAATCGACAATTGAAATTGAACCTCTGGTAGTTGGGCTCTAGCATAACTAGGTGTGTGATTTAGCCATTTGGATTTCTCTGGATTGATATTTCCTCTTGTGTGAGAGAAATAGTTGAAATAGATACTGCAAGATAGGTAAGGGTAAAATTGATGGCGTTGATTGAGTTGAGGTTGAGCCTTCTCCTAGTCTTCAGCCCTGCATAACTATATGAATAGTGGTTTTGTGTATAGAGAACTACTGGAAGAGGGGGACTCAGTTTGTTTTGGATTTGGCATAGATGTACATTGCCAACCATAAATGTAGTTATGAATGTGTTAAATTGGGTACCTTTGAGAGACCTAAGAATACAAGGCTCCTAGAAGTAGCTGTGTAGGGCCACCTGGAGGAACTTTCCTTTTTGTAGCTTACTCCTATTCCAGCAGCACAGGGGCCCCTGGTGGCTGGCTACAGCCTTGTGACAAGAATCATGGTCTGCCATTGCATGCATTTGGCTTTTCCTTAGAACTAGGGGAAAACTCAGTTTTCTGTTTCTGTATTCATATGCATATTTGTGGCCAGCTTAATCTTCCAGTGGCCACTGTGGCTTAGCAGCTGTCTGGTATAAGGGGATAAATTCTGTTTAGACTTTGTCCCCAGTTGGGCTGTACCATAACTAGATGTGTGATTGGCCCTTGTGATTTCTCTGAATCCATACTTTCTCTATGTGAGAGAAGCAGTTGAACTAGATAGTCTAAAGAGTTCTTTTGACTTTTAAGTTCATTAATTTTGATTTCTAATCCCAATCCCCATGAAATAGACAATTTGAGGAATGGTGATAAATAGGTTTGTAGATACAGAGAAAAGTCCTTGGCCATTTTGCATCCCTCACATTTGGTTTGCTCACTCAGTGGGGACTTAAATTGCACAAGCTTCATTTATCATCCGTTAATCAGGATATTTATCATGTGTAACAATTTTTAAATAAAGACATTGAAACATTTCTTCTGAATTGCTAACTTTGATCCATGGGCCATGGCTGCCTGTGATATCCTATTGAGAAAGATTCCGGTGCTGTTTCTTGAGTAGGAGGAAAAAGTTCCATAATTAAGTGGTGATACCTGGCATTGGTATGGGGTGGGGCATGCCATAGCAAGGCCATGGCTTGTCATCCTAGTCCTGAGAGCCAGTTGTTTTCCCTGCCAGCACGTGAGCACTATCTGGTGGTTAAAACCAAGAATTGCAGTATTATACTATGCTTTTCCAAATTTGCTTTGGTGCTGAAATTGTTCTCTCTCTGTCTCTCTCTTTTAAAATTGATTTTATTTATTTGAAAGGCAGAGTTAGAGACAGAGAGAGAGAGAGAGAGAGATTTCTATCCTTTGGTGCTCCCTGAATGTCCACAAACAGCCAGGGCTAGGCCAGGGGGAAGCCAGGATCTAGGAGCCAGTAGCTTCTTCCAGGTCTCCCACGTGGGCGCAGGAGCCCAAGCACTTCTGCCATCTTCCGCTGCTTTTCAAGAAAAAACTAGCAGGAAGCAGGATAGGAAGGGGAGCAGCTGGGACTCAAACTGATGCCCATATGGGATGTCGGCAGCCTTTCCCACTACAATACAATGCCAGCCCCTGTCCTCTCTTTTATTGTGTTGTATTCTAATATCATTTCCCATAATTTGATAGGATAGAATAATAGGTGGGGGATGAGTCTGTGTAATTTTGGTCAATGGTTGACATTTTTAGCACTTCTTGCAGAATATGTATGAAGTCTACATTTCTGTTTCTAAATGGACTTTCTAATGGAAAGAAATCTCTTTTGCTGTAGTTTGAGATTGTTACAGGAAATCAGGATAAGTCCTCTAAACCAGGGCGTCTCAGCTTCTCTGTGCATGCATATCATCTGGGATCTTGTTAAAGCCCAGATTCCTGTTTACTCCTAGGGATTCTGAGTCAGTCTGTCTGTCTGGGGCCTGAGATCCTGAAAATCTGCTCGTTTGGGACCACACATAGAATAGCAAAGCTCTGAATGGCACTCATAATTGTACATAAACGGAGATAGTGACATTGAAGAGGTGAGTGGTTGGTGATTTGGCCATACCCTGAAACTGCTTACTCTGGACGGATGATAGTTTTGAAATTTTGGGTATGAATTGGCTTTTGTATGATTTGCTTCTTGTTTCTAAAAGTCCAATGGAGGGTAAAAAGTAACAATTGATTGAGATCTTTGGATAATTGTATTCCAAACAAAGTTTCATTGAACTCTTAGAACATTCAAGAACAGAATATAGTTACTTAACTGTAACATTCTCTTTTTAATTGTAATTATTTTAATACAAAAAAACACAATGTGGAAATGGATAAAATTTAAAAAGAAATATCTTCTACCCTTCAGATTTATTAACACTGCTAAACAGTTAGCTGTGTGACCTTTTAGACTTTTCCCTATGCTTGTGTAAATCGTGTCTGTATATGCACAAAAATATGCAAATAAGTAATTTAAAAGGATAAATGATTTTTTTCCCTTCCTAAATTTGGATTTAGAATGAGATTCAAAGGGATCAAAAAGAAATATTCCTCCCACCCTCAAATTTCTATAATTTGCTTTTTTGGCACTTAAATAGTATAAAAATCTTCCCCCAAAAATACAGGCATTTATTTGCTTGTTGATGTTTTTGTTGTGTTGGCCTGGTTCCCTTCATTGGACTATAAATTCTAATCTTTATAATTTTACATCTCACAGAATGTCTTATAAATATCCTTTACATTTTACTGCACTGCACAGTGTCTAAGTATTGTATGAGATCATTTCCTCAGAATGGGATGTATTATTAGTGGTTATTCATTTATTCCACTAATATTTATTACACTCCTACTAGGTGCCAGCCATTGGGCATCTGACTATTCCAGGTACTGGAGATACGAAAGCAAATAAATGAGAAAGAAGGCTGTAGTTTCTGTCCACATTGAGTCCAAATAAAGATGTGTATGCCGTGTCTCAATGAACTTTTAATCCTATGAAGATGAGACTTGGTATTTTGTGGGCTTTCAAGGAGAACAAGAAAATCCTAGTAAGTTTCCTCCCTTCTCTTGATATAAAAGGATGAGACTATCACTTGCCTCAAGACTGCTTCCTCAGCTTTGGCCAGAATCCAGTCTGAACACATCTGGAGTTCAGATGCAGGGTGGGGCAGTTCGGAAAATAATTCTGTCTCTGAGAATGATTCAAAGAACATGTAAGGGCAAGACTAACAGTTTATTATTTTGAACCGAAAGAGAGATTCACATAAGAATTTACAGGAAGTGTGGTGAGCTTTATTAATCTATTTGTTAAAGCAGTGAAGTGTGAAATAATGGTTTTGACGAATGCAAAGGTGGAATGCGAATTCGTGCTGCCAATTCAGCTAATGGTACATGTAACTGCTATTTTGCATTGTACACCATTGGTGTATTATGTCAATAGAGTTCTATAATTATACAAAGACTACAATTATTGACAAGACAGCTCTTAATAGCCTGGTTAAGTTATCTGGATATTGAGAGCACCAAGATTTATTCTGTGGCATAAGTTACTTTATTATTAGGATTTTGTATAAATTTCATTTATGATTATAATTAGAAACAAATTGCTCGCATCCACATTGGCGAAGTAAGCTCCTTAACAAATTACCACACCACAATCATTCCAGATTGGGCTTCTGAAAAAAACACCTTTGGAAAGTTTAATTGTGAAGAGGAAAGACTATGTAGGCTTTAAATTTAATACTTGATAATCTACTGACAGTGGTTGAGCAGCATTTAATGAGCTTAGCCTCTCTGCAATTAAGATGTCCTGAATTGGGGTGAGATGCAATAGGGGGCGGTTTCCTTCTTAATTATTTCCTAGGTGGCAGACAATGCTTTTCCTCTGGTACTCTTTCCTGGCTGTGGGACACCTAGATGCTGGAATAGCTAAGCCTGGGAAGGCAGGGCAGGCAGGTTAATTATACCTGCCACTCTCCAGCTCCTCACCCCACCTACAATTTGCATGTGGGGGAAGAAGCAGGTGCTTGCAAAACTTTGCAGATGGCAGCTAACAAGATGAATTCAGATTCTTCAAACCAGCTAAAATTTGAAAATATATGTTGTAATTCAGTTTGATAGTTCTAATTTATCTAAAAAACTAGAAAACTAGAAAATCTTCCTGAAAGTGTCATTTGGGGTGCTTTTAATGTTAGTGCTAGTAATTGTTTTTCATTCACAAATATGTTTAGTTTGGTTTAGTATAGGTTTAAATTTGGTTTAGTATAGGTTTTTCCGAACTTTACTCATTTGAGTATAATTTCCCCATTTTTTTATATCCCAGTAAGACTTCTGCTGTTATTTCGTTGCTTACTATTTCCATAGGTCAGCATTTTGAATTTAGCATAACCATAAGCAAGGATATTAGTGAAACCATGAATTTAAAAGCTTTGTTTTATTTGTCTTTCTGTTCTAACATAAACTGAAATCAGTTCATAGTTATTAATGTGGAGGTACACTGTTGTGTAAACTATCTATAATTATTCTCCAAAATGTCAGTGGTACATATAGCACACTTGGAAAAACCCTACTTTTTGTCCAAGCTTTGCCTCACCTGTGACTGATGATGTTTGGGGTGAGTTGGAAAACCAGCCCAGTTATCTTGCTCCCTTGTCTGGATCAAGGATGTCCTTTTTCTCATGACAATCAAAGTCAGTTTGTGGCTTACATCTTGACTGGTCTTGTTATTAACCACAGTCTGTCTCTAACCTTCCTGTTGGTGGTCTCCTGCCTTCTGTCTCCCCACAAATCTCTGCCTTTGTAGGCCATGTCCTCCTTAGAACACTGGAGCTTTGCTACCTTTATTCTGAACTTTATATTGTTTTTGTCTATGAGTTCTTTCCAGGCAAGTAAAGAAGGTGCTGGATGCCTTCCTAGACAGAAGTCAAAGGTATTGCTTCAACCCATTCTTCTAACTTTCTTTCTCTGTACTTCATGCTCTTTCAGTGAATTTTTTTGAGTATTTTCCCTATGCTTTTCCTCTTAGTTTTTGACCTAGGTAAAGCATGGTAATGGGAATAATTTATTCCTTCTTACTTGATGGGTGAAAGCAAAATAGTGTGGTTGATGGCAAAATTATTTGCTGCAGCATTCACCAGGAATACAATAAGGTTGGTATAATATTTTTGTTCAATTTATTTCAGCCTATATGTTTTTCAGAATACATTGACATACTTAATTTGAGACCTTGGCTAATCTTAAATAATTTATATTAGGCTAAGGGATGAATAGTAATGCAGTTTGAATTTTATGACATATGTTGTATTTTGATTGTGAATGTTAACCTTAAAATAAGGGATGATAGAGACATATGGGTTCCTTGTAGATTGGTGTAGATGAAAGAGATCCCAGTGTATAAAAATAAATTTTGGTAACTAAGAAAAACAGGAAGACACACTCAGATATGGAATTTTTCTTTCTTTCTTTCTTTCTTTTGGGGGGTGATCCCTAATACTTTTCATTTGTGGAACCGCAAACCATTATACCTGATATCACAGATATATACATCCTACTTGATAAACACTGTCCCTAGAATTTATTCCAGGCCTCTCTGCAGAGCTGTGAGGTTGTATATACTCACTTAAAAAGGAATGCAAATTCCTGATTGGAATAGGATATATCAGTGAAAATTCCCCTTTATTTCCTGTGGTTACTACCTCCACCCTCCACCCCCAGCAAGTATCTACTGCTGCTGTGGATTGAGTCATAATAGTTGTGCTATTCTGCCTTCCATTTTGTAGATACAGAATAATAAAGATAGAAATGGACAAGAGATGAAATCAGAAAAATACAAGGGTTCTTCATGAACTTTGTGCAGTGACAGTGCATAGCACAGCAGGTGATGCTGTATGATATCAGAATCCCCTGCTGAAGTGCCAAGTTCTGCTCCCAACTGCAGCTTCCTGTTAATGTGCACCCTTGAAGGCAGTAGGTGATGACTCAAGTACTTGTGTCACTGTTACCAATGTGGGAGATCCAGCTTGAGTTCTTGCCTTCTAGCATCAGCCTGGCCTACCCCCAACCATTGCTGGCATTTGGGGAGTGAACCAGCAAATGGAAAATCAGTCTCTCTCTTGCTCTCTTGCTCTCTTGCTCTCTCTGTCTTTTATAAAGTTTGTGGAAAAGTGAAGTTAAAAAATCTATTTTGTAACAAAAATTGAAATTAGAACATACAAAATGTTCATGGAAGATGCATATGATGAAAACACTACCCATGGATTTCAAATTTTTGTATCCAAATAAACACATATTTTAATTCTGTTTTTTTCATGACCCTTTGAAGTATGCTAGTGTATATAATACAAAAATGCTCCATACTTTTATTTTGTAGACAATGGAGGGCACCCGGAAGTTCTAGACAGGGGAGTGTGGCAAGTACATCTGTATTTGCAGAAAGATAATTCTAGCTGTGGTACCATGTGTATACGGGAAGAGAGATGAGACTGGAGCTAGGCAGGTGGATGAGGAAGTCATTGCTTCAGCCTCAGTAATGTTGACAAAGACAGGGTCTAATTCCAGTGGCAATGGGGATGGGAAGAAGGGAAGATGAGTATTTTAAGTATGTTTAGAATGTAAAAGCAAGCGAACCTGGTAGTATAAACACTCTGGCAAATAGGGGAGAAAGAGGAGTCAAAAATGGTCTCCAGATTCCTGGCTTGGGAAAGTGAAGCAAGGTTGTGACTGCATAAGAAGCTCCAGCAGTTGTATTCCCACAAAAACACCAATTTGGATAGCCATTTATAAAGCAGAGCACCTTCACAGAATTTGACCACAGTTCCTGTTTTTAGTGTAATAAGTTGTCTTGAATAAGGCAGGGAGGAAGGAATTGGCTGCATCACCATTTTCCAGCTCCAAGCAGCACAGTGTGGAGAGTGATGCCTCAACTCCCACTTGAAAGAGGAAGAGGGAATCAAGTCCAGACCTTGACTTTGAGACCCAGTACCAGTACTGCCATGGTAAAGCTCAGTGCCGGACAGGCCCTACTCCCAGATGGCAACCTGAAGATCAAGCTTTGAACCCTGCTTAGCCAGGAAACCAAGGAATTGCCTCCACCATCATTCCATGACCTTGAGCAGATGGTGGAGAAAGACTCCAGCTGCTGTGGAGACAGGTGGGAAAGTGAGAACAGGGCTTTTCCTTGGAGTTCTGTGCTGGGCTTGCTTCAATAAAACCCAGAACCTGATGAAGCCAGAAGATGTTTTTGTTCTGGCTCATGTTTTCAGAAGAGCCTTTAGATGAGCCATGGTATCAGACAGAGACCTGTGCCCCAGTAAGATGTACTTATATGGGGGCTGGTGCCGTGGCTCACTTGGTTAATCCTCTGCCTGCGGCACCAGCACCCCATATGGGTGCCGGGTTCTAGTCCCGGTTGCTCCTCTTCCAGTCCAGCTCTCTGCTGTGGCCCAGGTGCTTGGGCCTCTGCATCCGCGTGAGAGACCAGGAAGAAGCACCTGGCTCCTGGCTTCGGATCAGTGCAGTGCCAGCCGCAGCAGCCATCTGGGGAGTGAACCAACGGAAGGAAGACCTTTCTCTATGTCTCCCTCTCTCTCTCTCTCTCTCTCTCACTGTCTAACTCTGTCTGTCAAAAAAAACTTTAAAAATGATGTACTTATATGTTGTTAGATTACCACCAGTCATATGCAGGCCTGACATGTACCCCAGAGATTACACAGACTTCTGTGTCTCTGAGATACAGATGTGACACAGCTTAATGTCAGCCTGGATGGCCAAGCAACTGCTTCCACTACCAACCTCCCAACCTCAGGCTGACAACAAGGAGCAAGACTCCAGAGGCTGGAAAAAGGGGATTTCACCAATCTGGAAAGTATGCAGAGGACTATATCTTGGAATTCCATGCTGGGCTGTTAAATTCTAACACTGGGCAGATTGCAGTGTTTCCTGTCCCCAAGGCAGTGTCTACAGAGCTCTGGAGCCTCAGGAGAGCTCCAGTGCAGTCCAGTGTGACTCCAGTGAATCAGACTGATGTCCCCGCCAGAATCACCTATGACTGGTTATGAACTCAGATTATGAGTTCATTTCAACATCAGGCATCCCATAGCAATGAGCCCTGTTCCTATTCCCATGCTGTAGTGGTCTTTGTGGGCTGTGAGCTATAGGTATGACCTAGTATTGTGGCATTGGTAACCATAGAGCTATTCACTCTTTTCTCCCCCAACCCCAAGCAATACGACATAGAGTAATTATCCACTTGGGTGAAGAAAAGGGAGTTGGGTGCCAAGTCATTGCATAGTAAGATGGGACTAGTCCTTCCATAGTGAGGCCCAGAACCAGGCAAAATCCTTTGGTGCCTGACTACAGGCTGATGACTGTGGACAAAGCATCTAGGCCTACTTGGCCCCCAAGGAAGAGGACTGCACTTTTTACAAAGTTCCTCTACCATTTTTTGAGACTTTCACTCTTTATAAACTTCCTGATTTCATTTTTTAAAAATAATTGTTTATTTGTTTGAAAGGCAGAGTTAGGGAGGGAGGGAGGGGAAAAAGGGAGGGAGAAAGAGAGAGATAGAGAGGAAGAGGGAGAGGAGAGACAGAGAGATCTTCCATCCACTGGTCACTCCCCAAATGACCACAACAGCCCGAAGCCAGGAGCCAGGAGCCTCATCCAGGTCTCCATATGGGTGGCAGGGGCCCAAGCACTTGTACCATCTACCTCTGCTTTTCCTAGGCCATTAATAGGGAGCTGGATCTGAAATGAAGCACCTGAGACTTGAACCAGTGCCCATGTGAGATGCTGGCATTGCAAATGACAGCTTAACACTCTGTGCCACTGCACTGCTCCGTGCATTTCATCCTGATGTACACATAACTGTAGGTTTGAGACAAGCATAGGATGGGACCCCCTTTAGTACTGAAGTGGTAATAACAAGCCAATAGCAGACTCATAACAAACCGACTTAGGGCACCATCTAGTGTTGAAATAGCAGAAGTGTCCATAGGCTCACAGAAAATAAGCAGACTGCTTAGAATTTCTGGAAGGACAGTTACAAATGAAGCCAGATTATTGAGACTGGAAACAATATCCAGCCCTTCACTGTGAAGATGACATTGTATGCCAGACATCAAATACTTTCAGGCAACTGTGGACTCACCTAATGAACAAATTAAAGTGACAGAAACCAACCAGATCACAACTGAAGTCTGCAAATTCTTGGATGAAGAATTCAAAAGAGCTGATTTAAGGAAAACTCAGAGTTTGAAGAAAACAAAGTGAGATAACTCAGCACTCTAACAGTGAAACTTGAGAGATGAAACTATTTTTAAGAAATCAAACAGAAATCCGTGAACTGAAAAAGAAAAAAAGAAAGCTATGTATGAAATAGAAGGCATAAGTAGCAACTAACTCTGTTCCCTGGAGTCCTGGCTGGGCACTTGGTCCTTTCAGAGTCAGCTTCCCTAACTGGGACTTGATGGGCATATTTTCAAGCCCTCTCTTTCCTACCTACATTGACATTTCAGATATTTAACACATTTCCCCTTTTAGAATTCCTATAAATCTGCTCTTCAAGAGAATGGCTTTTGAAATAATATCTATTTATTTTTCGTATTTTTTAAAGATTATTTATTTATTTATTTGACAGGTAGAGTTATAGACAGTGAAAGAGAGAGACAGAGAGAAATGTCTTCCTTCTGTTGGTTCACTCGCCAAATGGCCACAATGGCCAGAGATAACCGATCTGAAGCCAGGAGCCAGGTGCTTCTTCCCAGTCTCCTATGTGGGTGCAGGGGCCCAAAGCACTTGGGCCATCTTCCACTGCCTTCCCAGGCCAAGCCACAGCAGAGAGCTGAACTGAAAGAGGAGCAGCCGGGACTAGAACCCAACACCCATATGGGGTGCCGGCGCCGCAGGCAGAGGATTAACCAAGTGAGCCAAGGTGCTGGCCCCTATTTTTTCATATTTTTAAATAGGCTAGATTAATCTTATTGGGCTCATTTCACAATTCTGGCTACCAATGGTACTGTTTGTTTTTGAGTTTCATTACTGCCATCCTGAGAGAATACCAAAACTTTATAATTTGGAACATCAACACTGATAGTGGGTAAATTCTCAAATGGCAAATACAGAATAAATTTATGGAGAGTAGTATTTTTTTCAATAAATATTTAGCACATTAAGTGATAGTGGAAGTCAAGACAGGTGAATTTTCCATTTGAAAAGGTTACTTCTTAGAGACTTGTCCCATTGCTGGATAAGCATTGATTTTCATCACAGGCTGTGGCTGTACAACCTCATTGTAAGGGCATATGGACAAAGGGTGACTGAATTTGTAACATGGAGCTGTCTCATTCAGGAGAGTTTGAAATTCAGTTGGCTTTGGGTTCCAGTTTTAGTGGAATTTCAGGAGCCTTTTGAATATTTCTGATCAGAGGAGAGATACTTAATTATGCCTTGGGCAGAAAGGTTAATGAAGTTTTCCTGAGGCTGATTATTTCTCCTATTGTGTGGCTTTTATTATAACTTACTTTTCAAGTGCTGTTCCTCTGTGCAGACCAACAATACAGAGCAAAGTTGGCTTTTGCTAGTAGGTGTTTTTTCTATTTATTTATTTTTAGTAAGCCTAGTTTTGGAGAAGTTTTCAGTCCACAGGAAAATTGAACAGAAAATACAAAGTTCGCATATACTCTCTGCTCTTACACCTGCAGATTCTAAGACTGTCAAAATCTCACAGGAGTGGTATATTTGTTTACAGTTGATGAACTTACCCTGACACATTATTACCCAAAGTTCACAGTTACCTTGGGGTTTACTCTTGATGTTGCATGGGTTTAGATCAATATTTAATGACATGTATCTACTAATATAGTATTGAACAGAGTTGTTTCACTGCCCTCCAAATTCTCTGTGCTCTGTCTGCTCATCTCTCCTGCCCCCATAACCTCTGGAAAGCACTGAGTTTTTATTATATCCATTTTTTTTCTTTCTCCAGAATGTTTTATGGTTGGAATCATAAAGTACTTAGCTTTTTTTTTGTATTGGCTTCTTTCACTTGGTAATATGCATTTAAGTGTACTCCATATCTTTTCATGGCTCAGGAGCTCATTTCTTTATAGTGATGAGGAATATTTCATTGTCTGCATGTACCCTAGTTTATTTATCAGTTCACCTACTGAAGAGCATCTTGATTGTTTTCAAGTTTTCATTATCATGAATAAAGCTTCTATGAAGAGATATATGTAGATTTTTGGTATGGACTTAAGTTTTCAATTCCTTTGGGTAAATACCAGGGAGCAATCATGCTATTTTACTTTAAAGAAATTTTATAGTTTTTCTTTTATGGACTGTGATCGATTTTGAAGTAATTTTTGTGAATAGTGTAAGATCTGTGTCTAGGTTCATTTTTTGGAATATGATGTCCAATTGTTCCAGCACCATTTATTGAAAAGGCTATCTTTTCTTTAATGTATTTCCTTTGCTTCTTTGTCAAAAACAAATTGGCTATATTTGTGTCTTCTCTATTATGTTTCACAGATATATTTGTCTATTTTTTCACCAAAATTACACTGTCTTAATTATTGTAGCCTTATAATATGTTTTAAAGTCAGATAGTATTAGTCATCCAATTTTGTTCCTCCACTTTAATATAATTATTAGCTATTCTGGGTTTTTGATTTTCCATATGAAGTTTGGAATTGATTTGTCAATATTCATAAAATAACTTTTAGAGATTTTTGATTGGGTTTGTATGAAATCTATAGATTAAATCTATAGATTAAAATTGTAAGAACAGGTATTTTGACAATATTGAGTTCCTGCCTGTCAATGTGGCATGTTTCTCCATTTATGTAACTCCTTGATTTGTTTCAGCAGAATTTTGTTTTCCTCTCATAGATCTTGTCCATATTTAGTACAATTTATATCTAAGTCTTTTGCAAATGTTTACAGTTAGAATCATCACCACTGAAATGTTTGAGTGCTACTGAGCTAAGTTTTTATTATGTTGGTATGTTCCCAGAGTCAAGTGAGTTAAGAAGATGCTGATTTTGGAGAGAAAGGTGTAACCCAAAAGGAGCCATTGCTAGTAACTTGTCAAGGGAGTTGTGAGTTACAGTAATCACAGTAGGCTTAAAAAGAAAACATGTTCAGAAGGAAAGTCATAATTAGTCAAAGAGTGACTCATTTTGTAACAGGTGGAAATCTGGACCATAAATCTTCTACTGTTCATTTGATCGGGACCGGGGTCAAGGAATATGTACTTTAGATAAGTATCTCTGAAGTTACTTTGATAAAATGGTGCTGAAATTGGAGAAAAACACCCAAAAACACTTCTAAGGCTATCCAGCTTTGAACCCATAACTAGTGTCATGATTCTTGACATAAATAGCTAAGCCACTAGACAAGGAGGAAAGAAACGTAGGTTTTAGAATATGTAGTCACTGGGGCTGGTGCTGTGACATAGTAGGTTAAGCCTTTGCCTGTGGTGCCAGCATTCTGTATGGGCACTGGCTTGAGTCCTGGCTGCTCCATTTCCAGTCCAGCCCCCTTGCTAATGGCCTGGGAAACCAGTGGAAGATGGTCCAAGTGCTTGGGCCCCTGCATGCACAAGGGAGACCCGGAAGAAGCTGCTGGCTCCTGGTTTTGCGTCAGCCCAGCTCTAGCCATTGTGGCCATTTTGGAGAGTGAACCAACAGATGAAAGACCTTCTCTGTCTCTCCCTCTCTCTGTCTGTAACTCTGCCCCTCAAATACATGAATAAATCTTAAAAAGAAAGAATATGTAGTCAGAAGATATTGAGAACATATCTTATAGTCAGTAGGATATACGGATCATTTCTACCAAGTCTCTTCTTGATATAAAATACCACATAATTCCTATTTCTAATGCAGCAAAACAGAGAGAGTCCACCTGCCTTCCCACCACGTTCCCCATTATTCCCATAATGAAGCATTTGTGGCAGACCTAAGTAGTCTCCTTATTGACCCAAATGTACTTTCCTGTCCCAACTGTCATTGTTCATAATAATTGGCCTTCCTGATATTCTCTCCTCCCTGAGCTCTCTGTATCTGGATCCCACCCATTCTTTAGGGACAAACTTAAATCTCACCTCCTTTGCCAGAAACAACAGGACTCCTTTTCCTCTGTAATTATTATTCTTCAGTGTCTCCTCACTCGTTTGGCCTTAACATAGTTATTTATCTTTGAATGAATCAAATGTATACTTTTGATTAATTCCAGTCTTCATTTCTTGAAAAATATGGCATAATGAGAAGTTTATAAATATTTCAGGGTAGGATTGCATAGAGGTATTTCTTGAAGTCATACAATTCTGTGGACCTATGATTAGAAAATGCAGGGAAAAAATGAAAATGCGTGAGATGGCAACAAGTGAGAGGAGGATGAATCCGAATAAAGAAGTTCTGGGCTGTAGAACTAGAACCATGCAAGGGCAACAGATTCGCAGACCAGGAAATAAAATGATGAGAAGGAGGTAGTTGGTCCCATTTGTTATTGATTCAGACAGTAAAGCATATGTGGGTGAGAACACATATTTTTATAGTAAAAGAGAGGATTCAGAAACTTTACAAAGCAGATTGTTTATAAAAGAACTCTCTCTTCCATTCAGATTTAAGTCTTTATTGTGTGCTGCTTGTGTCCCAGACACTATGAATATTATCTAGTAATACTACAAGCAGGTCTGTTCTTAACTGCTGAAGCAGGTATCATTACAATCTCCATGACTCTTGGTACTCTCCAAAAACCCAAGTTCTGTTATTTCATGTGACATTAAGAAGCACATGACATTTGAATTTATGGGAACCTGAATATGTACAGATGTCTTATTGTGCCTTCTGGCTTATGGACTCAGTTACAAAATGGAGGCTACCTTTTTTCTCATCTCCCATGTGCTTTGATCATATGCTTAAGTATGGAAATTCTTTTTAAATGAATATTTAAAAGAATCCTATTGACAAAAAGTGAAAGTCTGATTTTTCACCCATTGCTGATGGATGTAAAAATTTGATGCAAAACTAGCAGGTTTGCTGTCATTTGACACTAGAGGCCTTAGCTGGTTAGGCAACCACTTTGAATTGGAACCACAGAAGACATTTGTAGATCCTGTTTCTTATTTTCCTACTAGAGACTTTCTCTTGAAAAACAAGAGTTACCTTTTTTTTTAGGCAGATGACTAAGAACCCATGCATGTCTCCTGGTAATCTCCATTTGGATAGGAAGTATATTATAAGCCTTGGCAAATTCACTTGAATTCATTTGTTACTTTCAGGTCAATAAGCATCTTACATATTTGAAGGTCTGCAGCATTGTCTTTGTCATATCCCATAACTTCTATACAGGACCCTCTCTGGAGAAGAATTAACCAAGGGAAGTTTAATTTGTTAAAAGTCTCAGATAGTATATATCTGAGTTAAAAAAAACTGAAGAACAAATCCATTTTTGTGATAAGGCATTTAACAAAAAATGCTGAAAATACATCAGCCAAGCTTTCAAAATTGACTTCATTAACTTCTTGAAATTGAATACACATTAATAGGACATTTATTATTAATTCTTCTAATTTGTTTATAGTAGACTTTGAAAGGTGCCTTATTATTTCCTTGCATCTAGCTATGCGTTGATGACACTCACTAGGCATAATGGAATTTGGCAATTCATCTCCCAGATTAAAAGCCTTTTCCATGTAACCTCCAGTTATCCTTTATATTTAGAGACACTTCCATGGCATCAGTCAAGAGCACAGTGTAATTCCCTGGATTTCTCAGTAACAGAGTAACCAAGCATATCCTTCCTGTTACCCACATTTGCATGAAAACCCCATTCTTTGTTTTCTAGGGAAGTTGGAAGAAGGACCTAGAGTTGAGCTGTTTGGATAAATGCAATCTTGCTCTTTCTATCATTTCTTTCCCAAGCTTCTGATGGTCGTATTTCTTCACTTGAGCCTTGTTCTTTGGGAACTCTCAGAAATCAATGCCCTTTACAAATGCTAAACGGCTCTTTCTTGTTATAAATGGAACATTAGCCACCTAAGGTCTCCTGTCCTCCCCCGTCGTGACTAACAGGATTGTAATTTCATCAAGGTCTCCAGTGACATCAAAAAGAATACCAGCTAAACGTTAAGTGGATTTGGATGTCACCTGATCCCCAAGATGAAATTCACAGCACTGCCTGCTTAAAGGTTCAGAGAAGATGAAGTCTCAGCTAAACCATCCACTCTGACTCAAGCAAGATGTCCCTGTGAAGGCAGTTGAAATGAAGATAAATCATTTCTGAAAAAAAAAAAAAAAAAAAAAACACTTCTAACAAAACATAGAATACCTAAACAGGGGCGAGGAAGACATGACTACTTATATTTTGGTTCATTTTCTACATCTATAATCTTTCCTTTCTCTTTCACAAATAAATCAAAAGAAAATATTTGAATGCTATTTCAGCCACAAAAGATTCTTTTGCAACAGGCAGAGAAAGTGCTATTGATCTAGAGTTTATATCTGGAGGATTTTTGCTTGTTTTTAAAATTGTTTTCCTTTCACTGGTATTGACTTGTCTGTTTCACACATTCTCAGCCTAGCCCTGTTGGTGATAGCTGTGTGAAACACAGGAAGCATGCTTCAGACATCAAAACACAATCAAACTGCACTGCAAATTAGGTGTTTGAACCTAGCCAGCTTGCCTGGGTGTTCCACTCTGAATTGAGAAGCAGTTATAATGTTAACGCACAGGAACAAGCCCTGTTCTGTTTATTCTTTGGTTACCCTTCTGAGATAGTGAACTTCAACTTTAATCATCTGTCTCTGCCACAATCACTGTTTTCAGATATTTTGTTCAAAACTCAGAATGAGCATTTAGCCTAGTGGTTAAGATACCTGTATCCTGCATTAGAGGACCTGAGTTCAATTCTGCACTGTGGCTCCAAACTCCATCTTCTTTGCCAGTATAGACAGTAGTCAGCAGTGATGGCTCAAATGATTGAGTTCTTATCACCCATAAAATTCCTTTCCCATGAAGGGAAATCTGGATTGTACTCCTGGTTCCCAACTTTGGTCTGTATCCAGTCCCAGCCATCGCAGGCATCTGGCAGTGAACCAGAGCATAGGCACACTCTCTTCTCCCTCCCCTTTACTCCCCTACCCCTCACTTCTCTTTCTTTCCCTTCCCTCCCCTCTCCATGACCTTCTGCCTCTCAAATAAACTGTTTTTGGAAAAAAAAAAATAAACAAAATAAACAAACAAAAAAAAAAACATGGGATCTTTTTGACTTAGTCATTTTCTTGCTCCTCTAATTCTGACTCTCAGTCAGTTTACTCTGTCTACTTCTGTAGCCCTGTCCCTGGCCTCTGGAACTCAGCTCCCGCTCCTAGTCCACCTTATGTTGCTGGAAGACTCATACCATTTAGGTTTCTTTTGTCCCACAGTTCCCTTGATTGAAGCCAACCATGACTCCTGTCCTTTCTATGTTGCATCTAAACCACTCTTTTCCTTGGATTTGAAGCCTTTTATGAATTGGTCCCACTCCACCTCTTCAGTCCTGTTCCCCTGCTTATGCAGAGTATTATTCCCACCCTCAATCACTGTCATGTTGTCTGGATAAGCTCTTATGAAAATATGCTTCATATCATGGTCTTTTGAAAGCATTTTTATCCTTTATCCATGCAGCCTTCTCTGTGACTTAGAAGTCTACCTCCTACTCTTCTGAATTCAAGTGGATTTGCAATGTATGCCATGAAGTGTTACTTTTCATTCTCTTTTATCTGTGATTTATATAGCAGCCCCCCCCAACTTTCAAAGGATTTGCAGCAGTCACTTAAATAGATAGCATCTTGTAATATTTGATCATTCCTTCGTACCTGTAGTCCTTATCTCCTCAACTCAGTCATTAGGTCTTCGAAGGTAGGGACCAAATCTCATTATTCATTTTGAAATGCAGTGTGGGATATTGCAGAGGACACAAGGCCAAGAGTCAAAGGCCTGGAGTCCAAATATAATTTTGCTACAAATTAAAATGTGACTTTAGGCAAATCACTTGGGCCCTAAAGAATTAAATTATATAAAACTGTTAATAATTACATTTTTCATCAAGGTAAGGAGCTAATTTATTTTCTGTTCACAAAAATAATTATTTCCTCATTGCAAAAAAATTACAGAAACACTTTAAAAGGAAGTAAAAATTTGTTCTATCCTGAGATAAACACAGTTAGCATTTTGGTATTTATAAATGCACAAATTTTTAAAAATCCTTCTGCACACATAGGTAAGAAATCTATCAGTCAATCTCTGTATCTAGTAATGGAAGAAATATTAACTTCCTGGCAACTTTCCCACTTAATGTAAGTTGTACATAGTTTTGCTTCACAGATTATTGTAGCATTGCATTGATATTAAAATATATATAAGGTAACTTTAAAGAGTTCGTGAGAATGCTTATTATGGAAAAACCATGCATGAGTTTCAAAACTTACCTTTTAGGTCCATTTTTCTTTTTGAAGCATCCTCATTATAGTCTCTTCATGGAGAATGTATCTTCTTTTTAAGATTTATTTATTTATTTATTTACAAGTCAGAGTTACACAGAGAGAGGAGAAGGAGAGAGAGAGAGAGAGAGGTCTTCCATCCGATGGTTCACTCCCCAATTGGCTGCAACAGCTGTAGCTGCGCCGATCTGAAGCCAGGAGCTTCTTCCCAGTCTCCCACGTGGGTACAGGGGCCCAAGGATTTGGGCCATCTTCTACTGCTTCCCCAGGCCACAGCAGAGAGCTGAATAGGAAGTGGAGCAGCCGGGTCTCGAACCGGCACCCATATGGGATGCCTATGCTTCAGGCCAGGGCGTTAACCCGCTGCGCCACAGTGCCGGCTCCAAGAGAATGTATCTTTAAACATGAGGTAAGAATATACATAAATATGTACAAGGTGTATAAAAAATTGATGGAAAAATGGAATTAAGTGCATGAGTTTATTTTGGTGGCAAAAATTTTAAAAATTCATTCTTTTTTATAGTAAGCATTTTTCATATATCATGAATAAACATTTAATGCAACAAAGACCCTCATATTTTTAATTAATTTTTGCACAAGTGCTTGGAAGGATTTTCATAATAATACTGGAGAAAAGGGGATAAGATGTTTCGTTTGTCATCCTTGATGAGGTGTTTCTAGACTTAGACTCTTTGCTTCCTACTTGAACATTGGTTTATCTGACTTCAGTTCAGTGGGCGTCTCACTGGGCTGGCATCCTCACCTCAGCTGCTGGTGAACTCCGGCTTTGTCTGCCACACAGGCACTCAGTTCCTAAGCCACAATCCTCCAAATCCGCAAAACTCTGAAAAACAAAAACATTTTTCTTTCTTTTTTCAACAGTTTGGCCCAACTTGGTGGATAAGCCTGATGTGATTCACTTTAGAGTTTTTATTGAATGCATTTATTGTGACCGTTTGTGTTTCACTAGAAAGATTAATGCTTTTGACAAGTTGCTGCCCCCACCCTTGCAGGGAGTGTTTCATTATATATATATATTTATATATATTCTCTACCAAATATATAATAAATAGAACATATTCAGAATTCCAAAATGCACCTGGTACAAAGGGTTTTGAATGAGAGGTGTAGCTCTTTTCTCAATTTATGAGCTCTACAGTCTCTGTGATTACAGTTAGTAATTTGTTAATCTGATTTGTGTTCATTTGAAAAGTAAACATTGGGCATTATAGTAATGTTTTTAAATTTGTATTTTCTTTTTATCACTTTTAGAAAACATCTTCAAATAAAGGCTTACTTAGTAAACCAAATGTACCCCAGATAAAAGTCAAGTTACTGGTTGCTCTCACTGGATGGGAAGCCCAGGCTTCGGGTCTGCTGGATGCCTCCCAGGTCACCCCTGCTCTGGCCTGTGAAAACAGCTGCAGTGAAAATCTAGTTTCTGAGGTTCAGTGATACCAAGGAGGGCAAGGCTGCAGCCACGGTGACCAGGGCCCCTTGCAATGAGTGGAGTAATACCATTGCAAGTCTGGGAAGGGTTTTGCTGACATTTCTGCTGTTGTTTTCTTCAGATTTTCTCTCCCCTCCTCTCCCCTCCCCTCTCCTCTCGTCTCCTCTTTTTTTTTTTTCCGGTCCGATAAAGAAAAGCTCCCATTTAGCACTGAATAATTTTAGGGAGGTCTCAAGGAAGTCCAGGTTGATTTCAAAATTGATTGCATGAGAGTGAGGAACACTTGCCTTAAAGTTCATTAGCCAAATCCCTATTTAGGGTATTTTTGTCATTTTCAGTGTTCTGACAGGTAAAACCATGATGAATATAATTGCACATACATTGCTGTAAATGTGTGTTACTATTCTATCCATATGATAAATTCTGAGCCTAGAAGTGTTGCATGTGCATTGTAGAACTGTTGTAATATACTCGTAGTCTCAGATTGCCCTGCATAAAGCTCATACCAGTTTGTAACCCCTGTGACACTTAAAGTCCCTTCAGATTCTAAATTTAAACTCAATATTATTTAAGAAACACTTCCTTACTATTTTTGTGTACTTCTATGGCATTGGAAAAAGTTCTATCAAAACATATGCTTATTTAATTGCCAGTATTTAGTTCCAATATTTATTTAAGATTTAAATTACAAATTCTCTAATAAATTTTCTTCTTTACTTTTTAACTATTGATAAGACATTTGCAGAGATAGTTTCTCAGAATGGTAGTTGTTACTAGAAGTGGTTATTCCAAGTTGCAAAAATCACAGCTATCAAAAAAAAAAGTCTGCCACCAAACCATTTTTCTGAATTCTGTAGGATGTTCTTTATTATGATGAATTATTCTTGCTCCCCTCTATTCTTTTATTATGTGCTTTAAACATGTGTTATTAGGAAAGTGTTTAAAATTGAAATAAGGACATATTATTGAATAAGGCATTTTCTGTAGAAATATTGATGACTAACATTTTACAAGGGCATTTTAGTGCCAGCAGGTACACTTTGCTGCTTTAATTATTAAAGACTTTTTCTCACAGTGACTGAATTATAGAGTGAACACATTTCAAATTGAATGAAGCAATAGTGGTCAAACAATACACATCCAACAAGAAAAATGAGAGGAAAACATATTGTAACACAGGAAACTGGATAGAAGTGAAATCAATAAATAAAGAGGGAGACTCCTTATAGCCTGTATAATTATGGTTGTGTGGGCAGAGTGATGGCCTTTAATGTGTTCACAACAAGCTCACTTTGTATTCAATTGTAATTTTGAGGTTGGCTATAAACTGGGGAAGATATGCTAAAATAAACTCCCCTTGTGTCTGTGGGACTTATGTCTCAATTTCAATAAAGAGTCGAGTTATAAACTATCATATATGATGATGAGACTCCAGAAATTATGATGATGAGACTCCAGAAAATTCTTTCTGCTAGAGTTCGTCATCCACAAGGCATGGCTCACAATTGGACAAGCAACCAACATCTAGCCTGGCACGTCCTAGGCAATGATAGGTATCAGGATCATGACCCAAGTTTGCTTATTAACTGGGGTTCAGATGCAGCCACAGTAAAACCAATTTCTGTCATCAGTGTGCTTCACTGTTTAGTATGGATGCATTAAGGAGCAGCATGAGGTGCTCATAGCCTTTGTCAGCTCAGTGCTTATTCTGTCATCTACTGGAAAGAAAGGCAGAGCTGATTGCTTAAATTCTCAACTCTTCCTTAACACAGTCAGAACTTTGGTTTGGTTTTGTATGTACATGCTTGGTTATGTGTAGGTTTCAAATGTGTGTAGGTTTTGTATGTATATATTTGTAACTGGGCTACCTGTTAGCCTATGGAGATTTTATTCTGGTAAATAATTGAACTTGTTGCCACTATAAACTCCCTGGTTTGATGTACCAAGAACATGACATCCTTTCTGTGATATTCGCACAAAAAGCACATAGCCCAAGTCCAATGAGGAGAAAAAAAAATATCAGACAAACCCTAATTGTGAGAGAGTGGACAAAATAGTCAGCATTCTTCCAAGACACCAAGACCATGAAAGACAAGGGCAGGCACTGGGATGCAGAAGATTAAGCCACAGTTTGGGTTGACCACATCCCTTATGGGAATGCCTGGATTGGAGTCTTGCCTCTGCTTCTGATCCATCTTCTTGCTAAGGTACCTGGGAAGCGGTAGATGATGGTCCAATTATTTGGATTTTTGCCACCCACATGGGAGACTGAGGGAGCTTCTGGCTCCTGGTTTTAGTCTGTCACAGCCCTAGATATTGCGGGCATTTCAGTGAACCAGCAGATGGAAGCTCTTTCTCGCTCACTTTCTCTCTCTCTCTCTCTCTCTTTCTCTCTCTCTCTCCTTCCCCTTCCTTCTCCTTCTCTCCCTCTCCATCATTCTGCCTTTCTGATTAATAACTAAATAAAAATTGAAGAAAAAAGAAAGAGAATGACAGAGAAACTGGTACTCAGTGACTGCAGGAGACTAAGGAAAGATCCCAGATAGATACGAAGTGGGATCCTGGAGCAGAAAAAGGATTTTAGTGGAAAAACTAAGCTAGTTAAGTGAACAGTATCATGCCAGTGTTAATTCCTTGATCCTCAATACTGGGCTGTATTTGTGTAAGATGTTAACATTACAGGAAGGTGATGATATAACAGAATTCTGTAATATTTTTATTAAGTACAAAATTAGTTCAAAATTAGAAATATTCAAAAAATAACATTTCTCTTTGTCTGCTATGAAAATTGGTGGATTTTCATCATTCTAATAATACTTTACATTTATCCTTAATAAACTTAGTCTTACTCATGCACATCAGTGGCCTCAGCATATGATAGTTCGAAGTTCAAAGTCAGGAATTCCAGCTCATCCACTGACTGGATGTATGACTTTGGGAAGTTATTTAGCTTTCCTAAGCCTCAATTTTTTCTAGTTTTCTAATTAAAGATATAATAATAATAATACCAACAATTACTTTATGAGGTAATTAAGAGGATAGAATGAAATTACACTAAGTAATTATATACCATAGTGGTTAAGACATAGTAAGTCTTTCATAAATACTAATTGTCGCTCCTACTGTTGTTGCCTTTGTTTAAACCTCTTTTCTTTCATTCAGATGCAAAATGTAAGTAATGTCACAGGTCTGATAGAAAGAGCTAGTTCTTCTTAAAGGGTGTGTGTCCCTGGTCCATAGTCAGTGTGAAGTAAGGTATGTTTACTGTTAACCCTGATTAACTTACTCCTCCTTCCCTCACCCCTTCTCTCTATCCAAAATCTATCCAGTAATTTTGAGGGTCACCTTTGCCCTGGAGATCAGCATATTTTTGATGTGAAAAACATTGCTATTAATCTTTGAATAACCAGAGCAATACTAAGACATGCCTTATATGTGTATAGTAAATCACTATCCAGAAAGAGCTTGCTTGTGCCTTACTTCATCAAAGCTTTCTTATGCACTTTGTTGTAGTTATCAATTTGATGTTGATGAAAATGAGTATCAGAGAAGTTATAATGTATCCTACTTTACAAACTAGTCAAAGAATAAAAGACCATTCTGTAAATGACCTAGTTGTAAATAATTTAGCTTTATGCGTTATATAATCACTGTTGAAATTCCTTAATTTTGCCATTGAGGCACAGAAGCAGCCATAGGCAACATGTTAACCAATGGGTGTGACTTTGTCCCAACACTTTATTTGTAGAAATGGGCAGTAGGCTGGAAATGCAGGATCCCAGTGTCAAAGCAGTTATTCAATTGTAGATTTCTGATACCAAGCCTGTTGCTGATGCAGTCTAGTACAGTTGTTGGGCAGAGAACCCCACAGTGTGCTCTGCAATGTCACCTAATTCAATGGTCATTTAGTCCCTGTTCCTACATACTGTTTCTTGATTATCAAGAAATATTTTACCCAATACCCAGCAGAAATCGAGATTCCAGTTCTCAGCCTTGTTGCTTCACCTGAAAAGATATGAATGGGAATTGTTCTTAGGAAGCCCCTATTGATTTCTTTTTTACATGGGCTTATGCTTTTTAAAAAGCACTGTATTTTACAAAAATTGGTGTGTTGGGGGTGGAGATGGTAAGATCAGACTAAAAACTGATTCCTAACTTCTAAATGCAACTTTTCCCTTTGACTTTGAAAATTAAAAAATGTTGAAATGTTTTATAAACACCCACACACATCTTCCTGCTTTTAAGACAGGGCCCTTCTGACTCATCAGGCTTCCCCTGAAATTGCTAACAGTGCTTCCATGGTCCTATCTGAAGCCCTTTCACTACCCCAGGGTGTAATTTATGGCTGAGACTTGGATTTATGCAAAGCAGCTTGCTAATCTCCCTCCAGATCGTCTCACTTATCTTGGGGTTCATGTTTTCTTCTTCTTTTCAGTGTGGAGATTGTTTGCCTTGATAGCAAAGGTGGAAGCAATATAGGAGTTGAATGGTTCTGTTTTCTCTCCAGCTTCTACCAGCATTACATCATTTGCTTCAAGCAATAAGTCAATCCCATCCTTGTTCACATCTGGCTCTAAACTCAGCCTTAACCTAACACTCCCTGTAGATTCCATCAGGTTTTGTAAGCCACAACATACTCTGGACTTTTTGACACCATTGTTACAGATTTATGCTTCTCTGTAGTCCTTGATAATTTTCCTCCGTTCCATGCACTCTTTGTATTTGTAGTTCCTAGTTCAGTGCAGAACCAAAATAAATTTACAAATTCAAATATACGACATAGATTTAATAGGACAGCAAGACATTCAGTAGACTTACTTGCAACTTAGATGTGCTCTTTCTTAAGGTGATCTTTTGTACTAGCACTAAGTATTTTTTCATTTGTCTGTTCTGTGTAGTAATGTGATGGATGGCAACACACTGCTCTTTCCAGTATTCAACTCATGCTACAAACTGTAGCATGTAGTTTATTGTGTAATTGTATTAGTTTGCTTTTTTTCTTGTAGCAGGAATATGCCATGTATACATTAAGACCACCTCTGTCCTCTTCTTGTTAGTTTTTAAAGACATCATCATAAACAAAAGTGCAAAGAAGACACTGGGCCGCATGGCAGTATTCAACCTTAGGTTGCTCATTAATACATTCAGAACATACTTATAGTTTGTTTTTATGGCAATGAAGTGGGATAAAAAGTTTAAAGATATTTATTGATATTTTGTGGATTCATGAAAATTTGGTTTTGGATTCTGAGGAAGTCCCTATGGATCCATCTTTATAGCTATTTGAGGATTATTGACCAAGACATTCAAATGCTTTTTGACTCTTTCTAAATATCCAACTAGTTATTTACCCTCCTTCTTTTATACATTCTTTTACTAGTCCTGAGCACTTAGGCTCTCAAAATTTTCTGCTTTCTTTTTCTTTATGTATTTGAGAGATAGAAAAGGAGATCTGGTTTACTCCCCCAAAAACCCACAATAGCTGGGGCTGAGTTGCTGCTGACGCCAGCATTCAAAAATGCAATCTAGGTCACCCACATGGATGGCAGGAACCCAGTTACTTGAGCCATCACAGTTCTTCCCAGGGTTAGTAAAGAAGCTGGAGTCAGGAGTCTGGAATCAGAGGCAGGAATTAAACCTAAGTACTTGGATTTGTGCTCTGGGCATCTTTTTTTTAAAAGATTATTTATTTATTTGAGAGGTAGAGTTACAGATAGAGAGAGGGAGAGACAGAGAAAAAAGTTTTCCATCTGTTGGTTCACTCACTGCAGATGACCACAATGGCCAGTGCAGAACTGATCTGAAGCCAGGAGCCAGGAGCTTTTTTCAGGTCTCCCATGTGGGTGCAGGGGCCCAAGCACTTGGGCCATCTTTTACTGCTCTCCCAGGCCATTAGCAGACAGTTTGATCAGAAGTGGAGCAGCTAGGCCACTAACCAGTGCCCATATAGGATGTCATCACTGCAGGTGGAGGCTTAGCCCACTAAGCCACAGCACTGGCCCCTGTGGGCATCTTAACTACAGGCTAAACGCCTGCTCCTATTCAGTGTTCTATGCAGAATTCTAAAGCTACTAGAAAACTCTTCACAAGTTTTTCTGCTTTTACTATTGCTCTTCCTGAATTAAAATCATGGTCTGTTGGTTGTGAGGTTGATAAGGCTCTCCCTGTCATTTCAGAGGTGTGCTTCTAGAATAATCTCAACTCTAGCTACCATGTAATAAAGGCTCCCTTTGAAGATCTCAGCAAGAATTCTCCAGTCACCTGACTACATCCTTGCCTCCTGGTTGGGGTTAATTCTGGCTTTCTTGTACCTGTCATATATGTGGTGACTGAGAATCCTCCCAATGAGCTGATATGTTTTTTCCTTTCTTGGGAAAACCCTTGAGCTATGTATTGGTTCCAACTGCTGAGACAGATTTCCTCTTCACTCTAATTTGATTTGCCATGATCTTCCATTCATCAGAATTTTAAGGCTGGTTTTCTTTTCCTTACACAGCACTGCAAAAGTGTTCTCCCATTTTCCTCCATGAATAATGTTTCATTGTTTCGGAAACAGCTCTCTTTAATCAATTAGGGCATAGAGAATAACCACTCAAGACCCATCACCTGCTAAGATATTTTTCAGACACCCATTTGCACATTCAATATGAACAAGACTCAATTTCTGGGAAGAAGGCCCTTCACTAGATTCCTATTAGGACATTGAAAGATCTCCCTTGCTGTACAGAGTTACCAGGTATTAACTAAACTATTGAGTCCTTTGGCAATTTGCCTAAATTTCTACAGGAACCTTCACATGCTAACTTCCTCTTGGCTAAGCCTGTGTATGAAAGCTTTTATCCTCTTCACTTGTTACAGCTGAAAAGTAGGCATTTTCATGATGTTTATCCTCTCTTCTTTCTTGCACTCACTCTTCTGTTCTTTCTCCTCTGCCTCACTTAAATGCTGATTTATGCACAGTGGTAATACCAACTCTGCCTTCAAAGGCAACACATGAACATGACCTCCCTCCTCCAGGGCATCTCACTCCACTCCTCCAACTCCATTCATGCCTCTGCTCTTCCCCTTCTTCCTGGCTTTGTTCCTATTGGTCTTTTTTCTCCGGATACCAATGGTACTAAATTATCCTTCATGAAAATCACCTACTGTTTCCATAATTTTTTAAATGTCTAATTTTGTTCTGCTTCCAGTAAAAGTGTTGCCTAGAAATTGTTTCCATAATTGGTCTCCCTGTGATTTGGGGTATGATTGCTCTGACTCCGTATTTGTCCTGTGCATGCCACTCTCCTGATGCCCATCTCCTGGATTCATCACAGTTGTCTTCTGCCTATGGCTGATTTGGGAATGTTGCTGTCCAAAATAGCAATCATGATACCAAATTCAGCTTTGGTTATCTGGGTTCCAAAAGCAAGATCTTCTATATGAATTGTCTAATAATTGATGTGATTTTTCAGGTATTTACCCATCCTAAACTGGATCTGGGGAGCTCAGGCAAGAAAGGTATAGAATCTTGACTTTGTTACATGATTTGCCATTTGCTGCCTGTTGACTTATTGTAATTGTTTGTCTGAATTGCCTTAGGCTAATGCCTAATCATCAATTTAATCCTTATGTCCCATCTCCAAAATGTCTAAGCCACATAAAAAGAATAAGTATATGTTTTTGAAAAAGATTACTATATCTGTCTTTAATTTCACACAGTTTAACATATTCTCGAAAATGAATATAGCTGAAATATATATGCTGTGGTCAGAGGATGCAGACTAGAGTTCAGCTGGTATTCAAAAATGTATCATATTAAATATTCTTTCTAAATCATGAGAAATTGAACTGCACCCGAGTGGTGAATTCAGTCACTCTTATGGTTATATTATTTATGAGATGACTTGCTATTCGGTATTCAAATACATGCAGTTGGTTATAATCCCAGAGAAAATTTGGGCCAAAAAAAAAAAAAAAAAAAAAAGAGAGAGAGAGAGAGAAATATTCCTGAGTCATTAATGTGGAGAATTATCTCAAACACAGTAGATTTTCCTCATGACAAATCACATAAAATCTCCATAGCAACCTCACGTAATTATTCATAAGATTTTAGTGTGGTAACAAACCTAGAAAAAAATGTGAAGAGTAGTGATACAGGGTGAGACAAATGGGGGGTAGGTGGCACAAGGAAGATGGAAGGGAGCATTTCTAAGATGTGAAAATGCACAAAGGACAAAAAAGATTGCTTGCTTGGTGCTTTAGAGAGTACTGAGTAAGTCATGGCACTCTGGAAATTGGAGACTGGGAGCCACAACATCTGATAGTACCAAGATGCCTGTTAGAGTCGCCATTGTTAAAGGAGTGTCCGCATTTCTATTATAAATTGTATTTTTTTCTGCATTTCTAAGAACTCTAAGAAAGGCAATACAATGCAATACATTGGTACAAAAATTGAAATAGAAAAATGATTTTTATCATTTTTAATTTATAAAATTTGCTTGAGCTTTTAGATTAAAAAATCTGTAAAAGTCCTACAAGTATGCAAATAATATCAAGTTTATGTACTACTGAAAATAATCGAGATGCTTTATCACATATATTCCTTGCAATTGTTACTTACAAATATTAGCACACAGAGCTAATTCATGCTTGAGTATTTATCCAATGTGGAGTCATAGATCATTGTCAGCAATGTGGTTTTTGTTAACATCCATGGATAAAGAATTTTTCTGTTCTAATATTTTGAAGGATATTAGTAACTTAGTTCAGCAATTCATGTAAGAAAAGAGGATGATAATTTCTGGAAACTTCCATGATGTGATAAAACATTGAGAAGCAGTGTGGTATTGATGAATAAAAGAACAAGATAATGTCAGAAACATGCGGGTACTTCAAAAAGTTTGTAAGAAAATAGAATTAAAAATAAGTTTATTTTGGCACAAAAAGTAAAATTTGAAATCCATACATAGTTTTTTCATAATAAACATTTTCATGAGCTTTTGAAGACACTACCTACGCATGGATTTCAAATAGTTTTACACCAAAGTAAACTCATCTTTTAATTCCATTTCTCCATGAACTTTGTGAACTGTTTTCTTGTTAAGTGAATAGATACTTTTTTTAAAAAAGATTTATTTATTTATTTGAAAGGCAGAATTACAGACAGGCAGAGGCAGAGGCAGAGAGAGAGAGAAAGATCTTCCATCCACTGGTTCACAGTCCAGATGGCCGCAACAGCCGGAGCTGTGCTGATCTGAAGCCAGGAGCCAGGAGCTTCTTTCAGGTCTCTCATGTAGGGGCAGGGGCCCAAGGACTTGGGCCATCTTCTGCTGCTTTCCCAGGCCATAGCAGAGAGCTGGATCAGAAGTGGAACAGCCGGGACTCAAACTGATGCCCAAAGGGATGCAGGTACTGCTGGTGGCAGCTTTACCCACTATGCCACAGTGCCCGCACCCAATAGATATTCTGATTCTGATTTCAAAATGGATATTGGAACTATAAAGATGACTAAGACATAATTTATGGAATGGAAATACCTGGAATAAAGAGTATGAAAAGACATATAGATGGTTAATTTCAATATAATGTAGCAAATACTGAGATATGTTCAGACTTATATTGGACCCACAATAGAAGGACGTTTAGCCAAAATCTCCTCAAAGGAGACTTGATATGTGTTCAAGGGAGAAAGTGTCAGCAGAGGGAAGAAACATGAGACACAATCCAGGTGAAGGAAATGGTAGGAGCTATGGTACAAAGGTGTGACCTAATGCAATGTGTTCAGCAAGGCAATTGTCAGCTCTTTGGTATGATCAGAGGATTATAGTGTAAGGCAAGGAGTGGTAAGAAATTTAATTAAATCTGCAAAAGGGATACAGTTCTGGTAGGGCCTTTTATACAAAGTAAAGGACACTCCCCACCACCACCTTGCCAACAGTTGCTCATAAAACAGTGGAAGCTACTGATGTATTAAAGTATTCTAAGCAAAGAAACTCCATGACTAGATTGCATTTTAGATAGATAATTTCAGATAGATAATCTTCATTTTGGAGGATATACTTTGTGAGTCTTGGTATGAACAAAGAGATTGATGAAGAGATCATTTTTGAAGCACAACTTTTCAGCTACCCATTCTCTTTGTCCTAAATATTAGGAGTAGGGAAGAGCTCTGTGGAAATCTATTTGTACCCTCTCTTAACCATGAAGATCTACTTAAATTCATTATCCTGAGGGTGATCTTAGCTGTGTTCTGTTACCATTAAAATGTGAACTAAGTTGGTTTAATTTTGTGTGTTACAGAAGCAATTCTAATTTTTAGGGCTGATTTAGTATATTTCTTTTATTTTAAATAGAACATCTAAGTGATTATGGGAATGTAAGAATTTATTCTATTTTAAATGCTATAAGGTAATTTTGGGAGAACCTATAAGAAATGGAAAAATACTTAAGGTCAGAAGAGCATCTATTCATTTATTTATCCATCCATCCATCAAACATTTTTGAGAGCCTAATAGGTGACAGGGACTCTCCTGAGCAATACTGGAGAAGTGGGTACAAAACAGACAAGGGCTTTGACCTTCTGGAAGGTGCAGTCTAGCAGAGATGACAAATGTGAATTAAATAAATGTATTTATCTTTAAACAGATAATACAAATATATCTCATGATGCAGTGTATCCATGTCTTGCTTTTAAGTTGATCAAGAATGTTGGTCCCTTGCACTTTGCAGCTGTCCAATTTGTCTTCAAATTGCACAAAAAAGAATGTTGAAAATGAATATGGATCTCTTAATTCATGGAAAAACAGTTTAAAGACATCTTCAATATAATACATATATTAGCTTTATTTTATCTCCTGTGGTCCCTAAAACCTGATTAACAAGTCAGACTCAAACTTCAATCATAGAATAATAGACACTTCTCAAGAAGAATACTTAGTTTTGACTCCTGCATGTATGACTTTCTGTCTTGACATAAAGCTTTCTTGAAATTTCAACATAAGTAATGAAATTCCCAAATGTGCAATATCTTTTTGATTTGGCGATGCAACCTTAAGATGCCCTCACCTATAATATGATTTCCAGTTCCTATTCACCTGAAGGATCCCTTAACTTGAGGGAATTAGATGCATCAGCCAGAAAATTAGAGTTCAGTTTTCTGCATCGAGCTGTTGAACTTGCCCATATTCATCTGACAGCTCCAGGCAAGTACAGTGATGCTACAGGTGGAAGTGTTGGAACTAGGGATTAAACGCATTACACCGTTCCTCCACTAAATAGTCAGTGTTTATCTTATTAACTGCACAGACAGGGGACCAAGTCTTAGTAATATACTTTTGATTTGGATAGTTGTTGCCCAGTACCTTGAGAGGTTGTTAATAATACAAACATGAGGCATAGTCTGATATGGGATTTGAGAAGAATATTTCTCTTTCAAATGTGAAAAGCAAAAACTCATATTTTTCATGATGGCACTTTTGCTTGAAGATCTAATTAAAAAACATAGGTTAAAAGCAGAAGAAAATGCAAATGGAAAGTGAAGTGATTAGATCCCATGTACAATGTTTGTGAGATCTTTGCTTTGCTACTTTGCATTTAAGAAGGCTTCTTAGGAAAGCTGAACTCCCAGGTATCCTTTGAAGTTGACTATATGGAAAGAAGTTGATTTTTCCAGGTGTGTGAGTATGCAGCAAAAGGACTGAAGAGAAGCAAAGGTCAGAGAGAAATATCCCAAAAAAATACTTTTGGCAAGAAGTAATCCCAATGCTATAAAATTTTCTGACTCAAAATAAAACTCAGAATATAAAACCCAAATCTGTTGTAGCTTCATGGGAAGACAGTATTACTAGCTAACTGAACATTTTGAAAATAACAGTTCCAGGAAAGAATTGTCCATCATTATGTGTGATATTAACATCTCACATCTTGAGATGTTCTGTCTGCTAATACGAATTTTAATAAGATGATTTGTTGGTAGATATAGGCAGAACTTTCTATTCAACTCTGAGTACATTTTATTTGCATATAAAGTAGCACATTTATACTCAACAATAACTAGCCCTGAAGGAGTGATATTTAATAGGAGAATGCAATTATCCCAGTCAGGCTATAAACATTTTCTTTAGGGCAATGGCTCCAGTTTAAGATAGCTTCATGATCACTCATGTAAAGTACAGGCTATTACCAAACCAAGCCAGAGATAATTTAAGCTGCAAAAAGATTGTGATTGCATTGGAATAAAATATCTGTTTTCACTTATCCACCATTTTAGGAATTATAAACATAAAGGTCAATGAGCTATTAAATTTTTATTTTTTATTCTAAACAAAGGCCTCAAACAATTATTTTTAAGTACCAATGTTAAAAAGTGTAAATATTTTATTCTACATCATGTTAACTACACAGAATTGGCTTATTTTTCAGCTAAGGTGATGATATTATGTACAGATTAGTTACAATAGGGCAGGTGTTTCATGCAATGGTTAAGTTGCTGCTTGGGACACCATCATAGCAGTGCCTGGGTTCCATTCCCAGCTCTACTTCCAATACAGCTTCCTGCAGTGAACACCCCAGAGGCAGAAGGTGATAGCTCAAGTACTTGTCCCTGACACCACTGAAGGAGGCCCAGATTGAGTTTCCGACTCCTGGCTTGGTTTGCCCCTGCCCTGGCTGTTGTGAGTATTTGGGACATGAACCGCTAGATGGAAAATGCCTCCATCCCCCCTCTCTCTGTGCTCTTCAAGTGAACAAATACAGTTTTTAAAAATTAGAATATATATAGTTAATTAATGTGAGGATTTAAAACAGCCTTTTTAAACATCTTTTTGCATGTGTTATATGAGGGTGTTAGAAAAGAGTTTGAAGAACTCTTTTAAAGATAAGTTTAATTTGGTGCAAAGAAATTTTTAACCCCATGTATAATTTTTCATAACATGCCATTTTAAACAACTTTTTGAAGACCCATCATATATATTGGTGCCCTCTTGACCAGTCATTGTTTTCTAAGCATTTAGAATGTTTCCTATATAATTATAATATCTCAATATTTTTGAAGTTATATATGGTCTTGCACACAAACTAGAAAAATAGAAGTAAATTGATTTTATATATCCGCATAATTTTTGCGGAAGTATTCTTTCAGAAATCAAAGGCTTTGGTCTGTGGAGTTGCTGCTAGCATTAATAAGCTGAGTGATGTTAGATGATTACATTATCTTCTACAGAACTTTTCTTGTCTATTCCTTGATGGATCCTACGAACTGCTAAGAACTCCCTGGGGCCAAGATTGCTGGGAATTTTGTCCTTTAACCTGGCATGACATATAATGATAACATCAAAGAATCCTGTAGGCAGTAAACAGAGAACTGTGCTCCTGGAGATTGAATAGGAAATCTGTAAAAAAGGAGCCTGAGGTAAGAACTACACACTGAGCCGGAGAAGAAGTATAGAGAAGAGGGAGAGAGATGAGAACAGTCAGCACATGCTCTTATGTTATCCTCTTTGGCCAACTTTTAAAGGGAACTGAGCTCAGAAGCCCAGGGAAGAGATGGATATGAAAAACCCAGTATCAGAACAGAGGATCTGTAAGGCGCCTTCTAGCCTTAAACACTTTAAAATGTCTTCTCTCTTAGAAAGTAGGTGCTAATCCAGTTTCTTTCTTCTGCAAGTGCTGTGTGCTTTTGGCAGCAGTAACAGGATTCATGCCTCAAATTCAGGCTCATTTTATGAGGTCTCAATACTAACACTTTTCTTTCCTTATCAGTGTTCACTTCCCTAGAGTTTGTAACTGCATACTAATTGAGAATTCATTATCCAGTTCTCAGTCCAAGTTCATCTGAAAACTTACCCAAGTTTCTTTCAAGTCCCTTCCACTTAGAGAGTTGGCTCTGGCTTCAGCTTCTAACAGGACAGATTTGTCTGTTTGGCAAAAAGCTGTGGCATCACAAGAGAAGCAGCTGATTTTAAATATTCTTTTTTGGCTTTTATTTTGCCAACATCTGGAAAATGGATCCTGAGCCAGTTCCTCAGCATATGTTCTGGAAATTTCATTCAAATTGACAATGGGAAATTAACTTGGCTCATGTTAAAACTGTCTCATTTTAGATCCCAACCCAGTGGGATTTCTGACCAGAGTCCTCTGCACATGGTGTCTCCCCGAGATTAGGCGATCCACATACATACTATCTGTGGGCACACCTGATGGGAGCATCCTCTGAATGCTAACATCTTGCTGTGTTTTACATGCTCAGCCCACAGAGCAGCCTCCTCATTCCTCCACATTGGACAACTGAGCAGCCTCAAAGTGGCCATGCTGACATGACCGCACTCAAGGCACTATCATCGCTGGGACCAGATCTGACTCAGTTGCCTATCAGGAGGCTGAGCATCAGCACGTACTAAGGTGTCCCCTTGAGGGGGACACAGAGTATGGAACTTCTCTGCTCAGCATACTTCTGACTGGGGCTCAGGGCCCTCATCTGTGCCTGCTAACTTTTGCCAAATTGTCTGTATGGAACAATTTTTGCCCTGGGAGCTATAGTGCCTTCATGTATTCATTTTTTTTAAAAAGCAGTAAGCATGATAACCAAGTTTAAGGAATACACCTGAGAGAGCAGGCAGATGTCTCAGGAGATAACTGAGAGCGCAGTCAATATTCATTCCAGAGTTTTTATAGATCAGAGTGTGGGCCCTCCATTTCTCCTGCCCCTCTGTGTGGGGAGCAACCCGGACTGGACTGAGTTACTGGAATTAAGACTTATTCTATGCATCTGCTCTCCCACAATATGGCGCTGGGAGAGGAGAAAACAGCTTCTACGCAGCTGCCTCTTGCCAACTTCAGTGATGACCTCCAGGAGCTGATCCTGCTCCTGATTGGAGGAGAGCAGCGTACTCGGCGTGTGGGCAGCCGAGTTGGGATTGGCGGAGGAGGACTATAAAAGAGGAGAGAGACGGCATGCACCAGGAACATCTAAGGGGAACATCTAAGAGGAATACCTGTGCAGCCCCCGAGAGAGCCGCTCCCCCGTGGAAGTGGGGAAGGTGGCGGGGGAACCGCCCTTCCACGGAGGTGGAAGCGTCGGTAGCCAACCCGGGAAGAACCAGCAGCAAACCCGGGGAGGGCCGAGCAGACGAAAGAACAGCGCAGGGTCCTGTGTCGTTCCTCCATGAAGAGGGGGAGCGACACTCTGTTTCTGGGATATTGCGGGTGGAGAGCTTTTGGGGCATAGAATTCCTGAAATTCCTTCCAGAACTTCAGCTGGAGCTAATTGCCCCCTTGATACGGGGCAGGGAAGACACACCAGAACTGCCTCTGGGAGAGGGCTGGGACACACTTAACCACTTTAATGAACAACACTTTTGATGTGCAAATTCTAGTCTGCTTCCACAATTGTTTTCCCATTCTCCTGTACAAAATTTCCATTTTTCTTAAAAGAAAGTTCACATTTTCTTCAACTGCTCTCAGACATAGAGTCTAATGTTTAGTTACCTAACATTCATTCTCCCCCTCAAGTCCTCTAATCTTATGTGGGTAGAATGGATGACGGTCTGTCTTCTGTGTTTTCTTCATGCTGGTGTCTGGGTGTAGAGCTGCTTATGGGTATTCCTCTCTTGCTGTCTGTCCTGTGGTATTCAGAGGTGGGAAAAGATTGTCTCATGCAGTATGGAGGGCTGGCACATCGTCCAACTTGATAATCTCAAGAGGTAGTTATTGAGCACCTAATATATGCCAGGCACAGAACAGACAAAATTCCCTATCCTCATGGAGCTTCCACTCTAGGGGAAGAGACGAGTTTATGGGAAAAAATATCTGGAAGATGCTGCATGTTATACATAACTGAAATCAGGGAGGGGGACACAGAGTATGGAAGCTGCAGTTTTACATATGTGGTTGGGGAAGGTGCTTCATTGAGGGGAGATCTCCAAGAGGGAGGTGAAGAGCCTGAGGGAATCAAGGAGAGGAAGTAGGCAGCAGGGTCCTTCCACCACCGCAGCTGCACACTGCGTCTTACAGCAGAGGGTAGGGAGGCTGAGAGGAGAATGGATAGATGTCACCTGATTTACACTTTAACAGCACCATCTGGCTGCTCAGTTGAGAATATTCTCATGGCACGGGCAGGTGCAGAGAGATCTGCTGTAATAGTCTGGAGGATCCATGATGGTAATGCATAGGTGTGGAAGGGGCAAAATTGGGAATGTATTTTGAAGAGAAAGTAGACATACTTCCCTGAGGGCAGTGATGTGGGCTACTAAGGATGAGAAGTAGAGGAAGATGGCCCGTGTTGCTCTGAGGAGGACAGTGTCACCTGCTGAGGATAACTGGATCCTTGGGGGAGTGGGAGCGGTGGCCAGTGCTGGATAGAGAACATCAAATCCTCACTGTGTATCTGTTATGAAATAAGGAAATCACCCTAGACACAGGGGAATAATACATTTGAAACACTTTTAGCCAAGCAATCAGAAGAGAAAACATTTACCTGTCGTGTCTCTGTTAAGCAATCTGGCATTTTCTCGTTCAACCCTCCAGACTCTTGCAAAGGAGATGGTTTTTTTATTGGTACTACTACTACTCCTGCAACTACCACTGCTTTTTACAGATGAAAACAAATTAAGGTAGGAAGAAGTTAAATGACTGGAATAAATTTCCCTAATTTACAATTATGAAGATTCAAGGTGGGCCGGCGCCGCGGCTCACTAGGCTAATCCTCTGCCTGTGGCGCCGGCACCCCGGGTTCTAGTCCTGGTCGGGGCGCCGGATTCTGTCCCGGTTGCCCCTCTTCCAGGCCAGCTCTCTGCTGTGGCCAGGGAGTGCAGTGGAGGATGGGCCAGGTACTTGGGCCCTGAACCCCATGGGAGACCAGGAGAAGCGGTGCGCTGGCTGCAGCATGCCGGCCGGGCGGCCATTGGAGGGTGAACCAACGGCAAAGGAAGACTTTTCTCTGTCTCTCTCTCTCACTGTCCACTCTGCCTGTCAAAAAAAAAAAAAAAAAAAAAGATTCAAGGTGGGTCTTTCTCCCTGCAAAGTCAGGCTTTTAAATCATTAAATGAGTCATAAGGGTACCTGTCTCCAGAGAAGCTATAGTGAATAATTTTCCCTTTTTCTTTTTTCCTGAAGCATTGCATTTTTTATTTGTGAAGCTGTCAGCTGAGCTTTTATCCATTCAGTCCGTAACTATGAAGTAATTGTTTTCTGTGGAGTAAACTTGAGTTCCATGCTGGTTCTGGCTGTATGATGCTGTGCAAATGCAAATATGCCCTTGCCTCCTAGCAGCTTACTCTATAGATACAAATGTAATTACAGCTGTGATAAGGGATTCAAAGGAGGAATCCAGGGTGTGGTGCATGAGGACATTTAATAGAGGAATGTGACAGTCTGGGGAAGAAGTAATGGTTCTGCTGAGCTATGACAAGTAGAAGCTACCAGGTAAAGGCAGAAGGGGATGGGAAGTGTTTCAGGCAGAGAAAACAGTATGTGTAATGGCCCTATGGCAGGAAGAAACTTTGTGCAATACACAACCTATCCTCCTCATCTGGATTTAAATGTATCACAGGGACTCAGAAGCAAGAAGAATAACGGTGCAAAATAAAAAAGAGAGGTCTATATAGGCAGAACTAGATGGGATAGAGCTTGCACTGAGATGTGTATATCATTGGTCATCTGATCCACCACACTTTTGAGGGTGTTAAAATACTAAAAGGATGGTCCACTGGCACAACAGATAGGAAACAGGACTGTCTAAAACCAGATTGGTGATCAGACTGCTAATGAACCAGGTTAAGGATTTCAATGCTTTATCTGAATAATGATAGGAAACCATAACATGTTTTAGTAATGTGGGGGGAATTGCATGATCTTCTTTGCATTTTTATGTATTTTTAATTTTTATTTATTCATTTGAAAGCCAGAAAGGGTCCAGCACAGAGGTGCTGCAGGTTGAGCTACCTTTTGTAGCACTGGCATCCCATGCAGACACCAATTAGAGTCCTGGATATTCCACTTCCAATGCAGCTCCCTGCTAATGTGCTTGGGAAAGTAGTGGAAGGTGGCCCAAGTACTTGGTCCTCTGTGCCTACACGGGAGACCTGGGGGAATCTCCTGTTTGCTGGCTTTGGCCTGGCCCAGCTCTGGCCATTGCAGCCATTTAGGGAGTGAACCAGCAGATGGGAGATCTCCCCACTCCCTGTTGTAAAAAAGAAAGAAAGGCAGAGAGGCAGAAGCAGAGAGAGAGAGAGAGAGAGAGAGGGAATGAGTCCACTCTCTATTAGTTCATTCCCCAAATGCTTACAACAATTAGGACTGGCCAGACAAAATCCAGGAGCTAGGAACTCAATCCAGGTCCTCCACCTGAGTGGCAGGGACCTATCTACTTGAGCCATCATCATCTGCTTTCTCCTAGGTTGTATATTAGCAGGAAGCTGGAATTGAGAGTGGAGCCAGGAGTTGAACCAAAACACTTAGACATTGGATGCAGGCATCCCAAGAAGCCTCTTAACCAGACACCTGCCCCTGGTTTGTAATTTTAAAGGATCACACTGAGTTTAGTTGTTAGGATTATTGCAGCATTCATTTCTGAAATGTGATGTTTACAGTTATGTAGAACATTACTACTGGGAAAGCTAGGTGACTTGTACAGAGAACTCTGCTTGGATTTTGCAATTTATTGTGGGTCTAAAATCAATTCAAAATGAAAAAGCATAATTAAGCTTATTCTATTTGCTGAGAACAGGTAAGAAATGGGCCAGCTGGAATCAGAATTTGGAGAGAAGGATAGGTGCTTGGACCACACAAGAGTTGAGGGCTTGGTTATGTGGAGGAGTTGGTGAGAAGTGAATGATTGGACAGATGTTGAAGACAGAAAGGCTGCAGGCTGCTCTTAGAACCCCAAGGGTGCCAAACAATGGTGAGCCTCAGTTTCACCATAAGCGGAACCATTCTGAATAAACAAACAAGGAAACAAGCAAAAAGAATGACAAGAAAACAGTGATGACTTGCCGTGTTAGGGAAAGGGAAAATGTTTCCAGTCCATTCATTCTTGGAAGGAATCTGAAGTATTCACGCTGTCTACTTTACCACACGAAGCCCCTAGGGAGAGAGTGCTAGGGGAATCCCAGAAGAGGGCAGCCCTGGCCCTTCATATAGGAATGCACTGACAGGAAGCTAGGAAGGGGGAGGCTGAGTGTGAACCAGGCAAGTGCAGCTGTGTAGAGCAGACTAAGTTCTTCCTGGGGCAGTCAGAGTATTGACTGGGAAAGCCAAAGTCACTCATGCCATTGTTACCTCTGCCATTCTTTTTAGGGAAACAGTGTGATGTTTCCCTCAAACTAAAAGCCATAGATTGTGGGATAATGTTGTTTGAATTTGCCAAATACAAATAATTAAAATGCACCCCTCTCTTTTGTGAAAAGAGAGAAAATCATGGAAAAGGAAGAGTGGACATGACATTTTCAGATCATTAAGGAGTAAGAGGGAAGGATAAATGCTCAAAATAAACTGCTTTTGAAAACAGTATGCTTGAGAGTTATTTTTGGAAGAGCATATGTTATATTAGCACAAGAGAGAAGACTCCAGTATTAGAAGATGTCTAACAGGAAATATTTTGGTTCTTAGTTAATTTTCCTTATTTGCTTTCATATATTTGGGAACTTTCTAAACATTAACACATCTTATGCAGTCTTGGGTCCTTTTTCCACTGGCTTCTTCATACCACACTCAGGAGTGGGGCAGAGATGGCTTGTACTGCTCTTGAGGACTAATGATATGTATCCTTTCCTAGCTCCTCCTTCAGTAATGTCACAATGGTAGTGAATCAGACAAGACCCTCTAAAATTTACACACAGATGTGGCCCCTTAAGTTCCCCAGAAGTGCTATCTGGAGTGCCACATGTGCTACCGGAATTTGGGGTGCCATAGGATTTCACCACGAGCTTATTAATAAATCCCCAATACTATACCAGGGGATTCCAATTCAATCCCATCAAGGTGGCATGTACCAATGCCATCTCACTAGTCCAAGTGATCAATTTCTGTTCGCAATTGATCATGATAGGAGTAAGAGTCAAAGGGATCACATAAACAAGACTAGTGTTTGCTAATTCTAACTGATAGAATTAAAAAGGGAGAGAATGATCCAACATGGGAAGCAGGATACACAGCAGACTCATAGAATGTCAGATGTCCTAAACAGCACTCTGGCCTCAGAATCAGCCCTTAAGGCATTCAGATCCAGCTGAAAAGCCCATGAGAGTATTTCAGGCATGGAAAGCCAAGACACTCTGGCAAAAAAAAAAAAAAAAAAAAAAAAAAAAAAAAAAAACCACCACCAAAAAACAAAAAACAAAAAACAACAACCTAAATGAAAGACCTCTGTGAGTGAGATCCCAGTGGAAAGAACAGGTCATCAAAGAAGGAGGTACCTTCCTCTGAAGGGAGGAGAGAATTTCCACTTTCACTATGACCTTGTCCAAATATGATCAGAGTTGGCGAACTCAGAAGGCTTCCATAGCCTTGGCAGCTCATGACAAGAGCCTAGGGTGATTACTGATGCCATAAACAAGAGTGTCAATTTGTTAAGTCAACAACAGGAGTCACTGTGCACTTACTCCTCATGTAGGATCTCTGTCCTTAATGTGCTGTATATTGTGATTTAATGCTATAATTAGTATTCAAACAGTATTTTTCACTTTGTGTTTCTGTGGGGGTGCAAACTGTTGAAATCTTTACTTAATATGTACTAAACTGATCTTCTGTATATAAAGAGAATTGAAAATCAATCTTGATGTGAATGGAAGGGGAGAGAGAGTGGGGGGTGGGAGGGAAGTTCTGGGAGGGGGGAGCCATTGTAATCTTTAAGATGTACTTTGGAAATTATATTCATTAAATAAAAGTTTAAAAAAAGCTAAAAAAAATCCCCAATATTAGTAATCCCAAGAGGGTTCTTGCCTAATATTTACAGAAGAATTCTAAATACCAGCACAGATAAACGAGGCAGCATAATACGTTCTAAGCTTTTATTTAGTGCGAGATGTATCTAGGAAAGTGAGGGCTTTAGTTCAGGTTGGAGAGAGGGGAAAGTCTGGAAACTAGGGTAGTGTCCATACCACTCAGAGAGCAGGCCAAAGCTACGTGCAGCAAGCACCTCGAGCTGCTATCCACCGCTTATCACCGGCAGCCGCGCAGAGGCAGAGAGCCTTTTACGACACTTCCTGCCTTTTTATATATTTTCCACAGGGGAGTGGCTTGTGGCCAGGTGGGCACTCAGGTATGGTCACGTAAAGCCTGATGTCACATGGGGGCGTGGTGGGGGTATCAGGTAGGGCGTGAAGTCACACAGGGGCGGGGCGAAGGGGTGGTCTTTCAGCTCACAAATCTGATCAATTTTAGCCTGAATGCCTGCCTACTTCAGTAGCTTGAAATTGTCCATGGTTGAGAGTATTTCAACTGGGCAAAGACTTATCAAGGCTTTCCCTCTCCAAAGGTTTCTGTTCAACACTGATATCACTGCTCATTTATTAGGATTTTGTACTTGTGGGTTTTGGTCTGACACCACCATGGAATTTAAGCTCCATGAATACAAGCTTTTTACATATGATTACATCAGAATTGTCGATTATAGTTACTTAGACAGAGCTGGCATTCAATCAAGTTTATTGGATGGATGGAAGGATGTGAATCAGATTTTTGTCATCTCATCCCAATTTTCAGAAATAAAATTCTTCAAAGGGTAGAATTTCTTACTTATTTTTTCTGCTTTACATTTTTTTTATATTCCTGGCTTGCTCTGAGCACAGCTTCTTTTCTTTCTCTTTTTTTAATGTGGGCAGATACATGTGTTTCCTTCTGCAGGAATACTATGTTTCATTTGCTGCTATTAAAATTTTTTCTTACTTTCATGTAAATATCTACATTAAACATCAAAAATTTTTGGTATTCTTCAAGGTGGCTATTAAGGCAAATATGCATAATGAATAGTGTGTCGATACTCCGTTATGTTGCACGATATGTTCAGTGACATAACATGGTAAGTTTAATGTACTGTCCCTTATGAGCAGTGCCTAGCTCGATCAGTGTGAAGATTGCAATGAATGCAGTCATTAGCACAGCATGTCCATCGGTCACTGCACCTGAATCTGAGTTGCATTGCCTTGGAGGATTTGTATTTGATTTTCCAAGAATAAGCCTTCACCCTTAGTACAACTGAGAAGATGAAGTCAAGAGAACTTAGATTTAGCAAGATGGCAGCCCTCTTGACAGGGTCATTTCGTCCTTCTAGTTATGGAATTGTCTTCCACCTGCCCCCTCACTGCTCTGACAAGAAGAGATGGCACATCACCCCGTGGGAACCACTCTGGAGACCTTTTCCTAGCCTGTCTGGTATAGGCACTAATTAATCACAATGCTGTGAAATCTGTCAGGAAGTCCACTATACTTTCATACTTTGTGGGCACCTAAACAAAGAACACAGTTACCTCTTGTTGCTTTTGCCTCTGTGCACATGGGAGAACCCTTTTCCTAAGAAAGTCACATTTGCAGTACTGTGACTGTATTTAAATGACACCACCATAGTGTACTTGGGTTGGGTCTTCTTGTGTGATAGACATAAAACTGCTGGGAGCTATTCTGAGAACAATATACCTTTGCGAAAAGCATAGAGGCATAAGCCCTGATTACGACTGTCATCCACGTGGTAGCGCAGGCTTCTCTGACTCTACTCGCACCACCAGGTCAGGGTGGGATGAAGATGGTCCACAGGGAAAGGAGGAGTTAGGGGATGTGCTTGTCTCTTGCCTCCTGCTAACCAGAAGTATTTTCTACTCCCTTTAAGTGCCTAAGGACAGCTTTTGTTGCAATGTGTCTACAGATTATCTGCATAAGCTCAACTGTGATATCAGTTCAAAATACAGAATCCTGGGCTCTGCCCCAGGCCCTCTGCACCAAAACCTCTGCAAATGTTAGTTTTCTTACCTTCCCTATTTTTTCTCCTTGAAGTCCCTTTATTCCTCCATCAATAAATCATAGCTTACCATATTAGGTTAAATCTTCTGAAGTTGATATGCAATCATCCGAGTGGCAAAAATGGCAATTTGATGAGGTTCTACATAATGTTAAGTTCCAGGCCCTGTCACAAATGCCAGAAATGCAAAGACCAAAAACATAGTCTTTAACTTCAGGGGATTCAGAGTGTAGGTGGAAAGAACCACAGGTAAAGAGATATTACAATCTCTTGTGTTTAAGTGTGATGGTGTGTGCTAACTTACTCAACAGCTGTTAAATTTTGGAGGACACTTGGACACTGATATTGTGAAATTTAGATACCTTTAAAATTATTAGGTAAATTCTTAGATGAAAGATTGATAGTAATCTTAAGTAAGGGAGGTTACCCGGGTACTCACTGAGTGCGAAACGAAGAAGAGGCGTATGTATAGGAGAGAAGTAATTTTCAATTATATGTACCAAAGGGTGGAGTAAATAAATACCAAGATCACCTGAGAGTGTTTTAAGAATTACATGTTCCTCCTCCCACTGGAGAATCCACTATATTATTCTAAGAGAACCCCTTTACTGTTCTCAGCCCTTAGAAGCATTTCCTGAAGGAGTTCTTGTTGGTGAGAAGGAAAGGAATCATTTCCTTGAGGTGTGTGGATCCAAAAAAAAAAAAGAGAACTACTGCTCATTTCCAGGGTGACAAATCAGAGACAGGTTTTGGGTCTGATCCAGTTTGTCTTTTCTTATCTTGCTTTATAGTTGTATGTACAAGGGTATTTCAAAAAGTTTGTGGAAAAAATGGAATTAGAAGATACGCTTATTTTGGTGCAAAATTTTTTTTGAAATTCATGTGTAGTTTTTTCATAATATGCATTTACCACAACCTTTTTGAAGGCCCACTCATAAGTCCTAATAAATATTTCTCCTATGGGGTAAATGAGTGTGGTTGTAGGAGATAACAAGGCATCCATTTAACCCAGTGTTCTTAGTGACTTCTTGCAGAGGTGAATGGAGGTTAATGGAATTGACAATGGTTTTTAAAAGTGTCATAGTTTAGGTCAGGTGTTGTGGTGCAGGAGAGTAAGCATCCACTTGTGCTGCTGTCATCCTATATCAGAGTGCTAACTGGAGTCCTGGCTGCTTTGCTTCCAATATGGCTTCCAGCTCATCCTGGGAGGCAGCAGATAGTGGTTGAAATTCTTGGACCCCTGCCACCACATGGGAGACCCAGTTGGAGTTCCAGGCTCCTGGCTGTGGGCATTTGGAGAGTGAATCAGTAGATGGGAGATCGCTTTCATGTGTTATAGCTCTTGCTCTCATTCTCAACCTTGCTTTGCCTTCAAAAAAAAAAAATGAAAACAAGCAAGCATTTTAAATATCAGAGATTAATGTTATGAATCCCATTAGAAAGACCTGTGAAGAGCTAGAGTGTTTACTGTGAAATGACAGTGAAATCATCTCCCAGTGAAATTATTTTAGCAACATTCCTTAGGAAGTCTATAAACAGTGATGCCTCTGAGGACTGGAGCTGGAAGGGCACACAGTGTAAGAAATGGAATGCTTAGGTGCTACAATGACTTCTCCTAAATATACTTTTAGGATTCAGATTAATCCCTTCAATCACAAATAACCCCCTTTTTACTCTTAAAGTAGGGATTATTGACAACTCTGAATTCTTATTACCTTACCTTTCTTTTATGCCCCTCAAATTCTGTTTATTAAGATCTATCAGTGGGGTCATTGAGTACCTCTCCTTGGCTTGTCAAGTACATGATAAAGATCTTGGAGGGCAAGTATCATATCTTACTTATCTTGTCTTTCTCCACATTTTGTCCAGGGATATTGAGAGCCATTTTTGTAAGTCAAAATAAATGAATATTGGCAATTATATAGGATCTAATTTAGTGCAAAATAATGAAGTGCTAATAAATATTTGTGAAATTAAGAGAAAAAAAAGGAAAAAAAGAAGGTTATGACTTCCAATGTTTGAAATACCATCAGGTCTTTTGGCAAAATTGTTTGGCAGGAGGACAGGACTTTTGAAGGGAAATGAGTTCTTATAGCAATGATCTGATTTAACTCTCAAATACTTCCCTTTCGCTCGACTAAAAGCCATCCTTCATATGAATGTCAGCTGGTAGAATTTAAAAGTATGGAATTTTCTGGCCAGGGAACATGATTTTCAAAATTTCAGTATGGCATAGGAATAAGGGTTGGCTTGGTAACACCAGGAAACTGAAAAAAAAAAAAAAAAAAAGCCCACATGATTATTGGCAATGTGCACTGAAGTTACTTCTGAAACCTCATATTTAAAACCGTCTGAAGACTGCTTTAAGATTTCTAGAATTGTAGCTGGTAAACACTGATGTTCTTCTAAATTGTTTTTTCTAAAATGTATGGCCTGCTTCCAGGATGGGACAGAAAGGGCAAGAATTAGGAAAAAGTGGCTGGAAAAGAAAATGAGATTAGTATGTAAAATAACATGCTACTCTTCCCCAAAGTTGCAAGGCATGGCACTTTATCAGTTGTTAATTACAAACTGAAGAATCACTTTGTCCAAAGACAGCCTATCCTTTTCACTCTGGCTCTAGCTTTTCTTAATTATTTTTCCCCATTGGTATCCAGGAGAAGCCATCTGTCTTGGTAGAAATAAATCAGTGGCTGCCATGAAGTGTATTATGAGGTTTGGTTACAATATGGCTACTCCATCTCTGTTCCTGGCAGTGCAGCCCACTTGTTCAATGGGCTTCCCTTCACACACACAGTGTCTCAAACACCACATCATGGAATTCTTTTCTTTTTGTTTTAAAGTCTAGGCTTTTAAAGACCAGTGCAACCAACTGTTTATAAGTTTTATTAAAAATAGCTCAGAAGCATGGACTCACAGCCCCGGGGGACTTATTTCCTAGGATTTTCCCCCCAGTGACTTAGTTTTGTGTTCTTTTAAAGATCAAAAGAGAAAAAGTTCCATAGACCTCATTATTTCTAGGAGAATCTCTCCTCTGGCAGATTCATTTTTCAAGATGTACACAACTTCTGGTTTCTTTCTGTTGCTGAAAAGGACATGAGGGAGGAGAAAAACAAGGAAGATGAATAATTAAATTCTCGAGAATTTGACTATACTGAATCTATTGAAATTACTTTGCTTTTTCACTGTGTAGTAGGATCACATACAAATGGGAAAGTGTCCTTGTATTTTAAAGAAAACAGTAATAATATGTCATAGCACATTTTCTCAGAATAAATCTTTCTGGCCTGAAGCAGGGAATGCTTGAGTTATAGTCTTGATGGTGCCCACAATAGGATTTATGCCTTAGCAAATTAGCTATGCCTCAACATTCTTACATACTGAAGAGGAATATCCTACACATTGTATTATCTTTATGGAATGATGTGAAAATGAAAAGAACTGATCAATGACAGTGCAATAGGATTTAATCTCTAAGAATGAGAGCTGCACTGTAAGACTGGAGTTTATTACTCAGGTTGCTAGCAGGTGAGTCAAGACCTGGTTCCAGATGCTTCCATACTTTATTCTATTGTTAATGAGTTAGAATGTAGTGATAGTATGTTGTATGTGTGTGTGTTTTTCCCAGCAGGATTCATTCTTTTCAGTAGAATTGGTGTGTATTTTGTTGAACTCCCACATTACAGAACCTTTATTATCAGCCTTAGAAAATTGTATGTTTCTCTCCCTGTATATCTAGGACTCTACTACTTCACAGCTCTAAAAACCAAGTGCCTGGGTTGATAAATCCCACATTTTTCTTAACCAAATTATTTAAATTTAGAAATTTGACTTAAACAAAGTTTACTACATCTGTCTAATTCTATTTTTTCCTTCAGATGTTCCAAGAATCTTTACTTTTACTTACCTACTATTAAAATCTAGACTTCTTGGAAATTTGATTCAAACATAAGTACTTGATGTTACACAGTATATTTTTTCTTTTTTTCTATTTTATTTTGACAGATAGAATTAGACAGTGAGAGAGAGAGAGACAAAGAGAAAGGTCTTCCTTCCATTGGTTCACCCCCGAAATGGCTGCTACAGCCGGCGCACTGCGCCGATCCGAAGCCAGGAGCCAGGTGCCACCTCTGGTCTCCCATATGGGTGCAGGGCCCAAGCACTTGGGCCATCCTCCACTGCCTTCCCGGGCCACAGCAGAGAGCTGGACTGGAAGAGAAGCAACTGGGACTAGAACCCAGAGCCCATATGGGATACCGGCGCTGCAGGTGGAGGATTAACCAAATGAGCCACAGCGCTGGGCCCCATTACACAGTATATTTAAACATCTGAGTGCAGCATATATAATAGTGTTGACTTATAATCTAAAGAATACGTTACTAGTTCCAGAAGTAGAGTTGTTTAAGACAATGCATTCTGGGCCACAGCATGAAATCCATTATAAGAATGGTCCACACTCTGCAAGGAGGCAGTGTATTCGTATGGTCAGTGTATTAGTTGTCTAGGGCTGCTGTAACAAGTAGCACAGATTGAATGTCTTAAATAACAGAAAAATATTGTTTTTTCACAATTCTGGAAGCTGGAAGTCTGAAGGTATAGGCCTTGTTGGTTTCTTCTAAAACCTCTCCTTGGCTTGCAGATGACTACCTTCTTGCCATGTGTTCACATGCTCAACCTTTCATGCATTCGCGGGTCTGGTGCCTCTCTTGGTTAGTGTCCTGATTTCCTCTTCTATAAGGACACTAGTCATGTTGGATTAGACTTGCCCAAAAGATCCCTTCGTTATCATGACATTTCTCTTTAAAGATTCTATTTCCAAATATAGTCACATTCTGAAAGACCGTGGGAACATATGAATATTAGAAGCATAAATTCAACTGTTTACAGTGAGGAAAATTATTTCTGTATTAGCATGATTTGAACCCACTTCTATCACACAGCCATTTAAGTGTGTATTTACTAGTTATTCTATCTGCAAACCTACCTCTTAAACCAAGTTGTTCTGAATTTGGAGTATCAAGGACATGAGAAGTCTCAAGCCAATCAGAACTTAGATTAAATGATTTTCAAGCAATATAGTTAAAAAATGGCAGAGACTGTTTTAAAACCTAAGTATGCTGAATATGGGTTGCATATTCTATGTACAAAATGGGAATTTTCCATCATATTGATACATTGGAAAGTTGCATTTTTTTTTGACAAAATGAACCTACTTAAGAGAGCAGAAAGCATGTTTGAAGCAGCCTGAATTCTAGCTAATGGCATAGGAAGTTTGTTTGTATAGCATGCATCTAACTGTACAATATCTGCTGATTTTGTCAGGCTTTTATTATTAAAATTCTACCTCTGTCACTCTAAGACACACCTAGGGTCATGGGGATAAATTGGGGTGACAGTATTGAATGAATGCCTATTCTGCTCCCAGAGCAATGAGACTCATAGGAATGGAGGTCTGTGAACCCTACTGCCTGTCACTTATCAGAGATGGAATCAACCTGAACAGCCATTCCTTTAGCAAAAGAGAAGTTAACCTTAAAAGTGCAATTCTTTGTTCTGCAAATTGTATGTTTGAGGGCCAGAGTTGTTGGGAATGTACTCAAAATCTATCCTATTCTCATTAGCAGATCTGGAATGAAGATTGCTGTGTCTGCTCTCCTCTGTATTGCAACTCACGAATTACAGGAATCAATATGAAACTATCACTTGCACTTTTGCTCCTAATGTATCTTCAACTTATGGTTTTATGCATTTCTCTGTACAGTTCACTGCAATGTAAAAACCATATGAGGACATTTTCACTTGAAACATTACCAAGACATTCATGCCAAAGGGTAGAAATCACTATGAAGTTCAATCTTGTATTAAAATGTTTCTTTAAAATGTTTGCACTTGGTCAAGTTACAGAAAAGAAAAATTATGGTCTTTTGAGCCAGCACATTGAATTTGACTCCTAACTCAGCCACTTGCCAGGTATTCTATAGATCACAAATTAAAATCCTAGTATGCATCTATTTTGTTATTTATAAGAATAGTAATAGCAACTACCTTGCCAAATAACCTTACGGAACAGAGAAAACGCATATTTGTATTTTATTGAGGATCATGTCAGGCATACTGAGGACATCCAGTAAATGTTACCTATCTTTACTCTGAGAGCTCTAAGAAATAATGTTATTTTAACAGAGAGAAGGTGTGATTTTACATCTCTCTGTACTGACTGAAGTTCTATAGCTCTTCATTTTTGAAAGATCGGATACTTGACATTCTGTAAAATGAGTAAATATCTACCTACCTCAGTTCTGATGGACTTAATGATCAACAATGTGTTCTCAAGGGCAAAATTATGGTGTGGGCTTTGTTGCACGGTGGAGTAAGCCCCTGCATGGGACACCCACATCCCGTATCAAGAGTACCTGGGATCAAGTCTGACCTCTGACTCCAATCCAGATGTGTACCTTGGAAGGCCTCAGATGATGACTCAAGGACTTGGTTCCCTACTATTCTTTGTGAGACCTGGATTGAGTTCCTGGCTCCTGGCTTCAGCCTGGCCCATCTTTGGCTCTTGCTGGCATTTGGAGAGTGAACTAGTGGGTGGGAGAGATATCTACTTAATCTATGTATCTATGTATCTATCTGTCTATCTGTCTATCCATCCATCCATCCATCCATCCATCCTTCTCACTCTTTCAAATAAACAAAAATAAATGAACTTTAAGAAAAAGAATAAAATGGTTTAAAAAACACCGAATATTATGCATAAAGTATCAAATGTGAAGATTGACTACTCATTCATTTTGCTTATAAATTTATGCCCCAATTTTCATATTCTGATTAGCATATAAAACCCATTTTTGGAGCTGAAATAGAAAATAAAATATCAGTTTTAATTATTTCACTTAGCCAAGTAATTCTTAAAGACTATGATGATTTTCATAATAAGCAATTGATTACAATAGAATGTGAGGAGTGAATAATTATTTAAACTTAGTTTTTAATGGGCTTTTAGATGACAGCATAGAATATGCAAAAGTAAAGATATGTGTGTACCAACTATATATCGTTAGGCTTAAATTTTTATTTAACTTTTTAGTGGTCCCTTAGCTTACACATTTTTTATAGAACAAGAGATGAATTTAAAATAAAAGAGATTTACAGTACAAGTGAAACATGTACAGGATTAAAGGGCTTTGTGTAATTGCTTCTTTTTGGTGACATATCCAGCTCCAAAACTGAATTCTAGCACTCTCTGAACATGAATGATAATATTGGGGCTTCACTTCCATGTGTTTGTCCAACCAAAGCGGGGAAATATACTCATCTCAGATAGAGCATCCATTAATGTTCAAATAGGAAGAATTGAGAATGAGAGTGGAAGAAGCTTTACCATAGTGATTATAGCTCAGAAAGTAGATTGCCTGCAGTTGTATCCATAGCCCAGCTCTACTGATACATTCCACGGAAACCATGAAAGGCTGGGCAGGTTACTTCTCTGCTCTGTGCCTTGGTTTAGACATCTGTAAAATGAAGATGACGACACACTTATACAACATTGGGTTATATAAAACTCAAGGAAGAAAGATATTTTGTGTAAAACACTTAGCCCAGTGCGTGTCACATAATTAGCACTCAGCAAACGTCTTCCATTCATAAAGAAGTTCCTGAGTGTCTTCAGGTGAATGGACTTGTGCTTGGCTTCTGATACCTCTTCAGTTTACAGCAGAGACTTGATTCTGCCTACCAAGAGGGAAGATCTAGCATCAGTAAACTGTTTTCTATACTGCAGCAGTGTGAGGGACACCCTCATTCAGGAATTTTGCTAATTACTTTCTGGCAAGGCATCTGGTGCTCCACATATTGAATTACCATGTACTGCTCTTCCACCTTTAAGACCAACAGCATCTGTCTTGAAAGGGACAGTTAAGATTGGGGAACAGCTGGACAACAAAGCCTAACTTCTATGCACTCAATGCAAGAAAAATTATCTTTATGTGTAAATATTAAGAAATAGAAAAAGGTAGTGTGCGGTGATGGGAGAAGCATGAACTTAGGATCAGAATAGTCCTGAACTGGAATCTCCACTTTACCCCTTGCCAGCTAAGGGAGGTCAAACAAAGTAGTTACCTCTCATGATCAATTGTTTACAAAACAGAAATAGTAATATCTAATTGCTTAAATAAAACACAGTTATATAAAATGTGAACCTAAAGGTGCCCAGGATGGCACCTGTCCTATGGCGTGCCCTTCATGACAAATATTTTGACCAAGTCCATTTTTAAGAGAAAGGCTAAAATTGTATAGTGCCAGTTTCTCAAGTATAATTAATTTACATCACCTTCCTAAAACCTCTATGAATTAGGAATTGTCATCTTTATTAGTCTTATTTGACAAATGAGAAAACTGAGGCACAAGGTGGCTGAGGGATTTGGCCAAGTTTAAACAACCAGTCAGTTTCAGAATCAGACTTTGAAGACAAGGAGGGTAGCATCCGCTTCCACATGTATGACAGCTCTTCAAAAAGTTAAGAGAAAATACATATTATGAAAATAACTATGCATGGATTTCAATATTATTTGGCTCTGCAATAAGCTTGTCTTTTAATTCCAAACTTTTTTGAAGTGCCCTTGAGTAATTACTGAAATAAAACATTTCTCAAAGAATTGGTAACTAGCCTTCCTCATCTGCCTCTCCTTCTGATAGCAAACTGTGCCTACAATAGCATTATCACACTGCACTGTGCTAGATTTATATATACACAGGTCTGCATGCCTGGGAGCCTGGGAGATTGCAAGGTCTTTCCTTGTATCTCAATCACTCCCAGTTTTGTGCAGCACCAATGTAGTCACTCACTGTATAGGGGCCAAAAAAACACAGTATAAAAATTGAGACAAAGGAGATTGTAGAAGTTTTCCCTGACAGCACAGTACTATAGCAATGCTGTCTGATTGACTCTAAGGACTTAACTTGAGTATGATTATGGAAAGTGTTATAAAATGGGAAGGTACTGGACTGCCAGCACTCCTGACTCTACTGGTAATTCAGTGGTTGTGGCTGGAGTGGCAGAATGTGGCTAATGTGAATAGCAGGTATACTAGTGTATACCTGTGAGTATTTTTCTGGGACATCACATATATAGTCTATTTGTTGAATTTATCAATGCCATGCTTTATCCTAGTCATGGGAAGAAAGAAGGAGCATTAATGCTTATTAGTTATGGATTCAAGGTCCCACACGGGGCCCCAGATTCAACCCTGAGTGACTTCATGGGTTTTGCTCTTCCAGTGTAGAATATACTGAGCAATGACTTCTTCAAATTCCAGAATCTCAGGACTTATCTAAAGAAAAGAGTGGCAAAGGACCTAAGAATTCTGATCCTCAGATCCCCCCACCCCCACCCCCGCTGGGAGCAGCTCTGAAATGAATTAACTTCCTATTGCCTATGAAACTCCTTTAGCTGCTAGTCAGAGAAATAGAAATTGCATTTTTTGAACAAACTCTGAAAAGACTGTAGTGATTTTGTGTTCATTCTGCCAGGGAACATGAAAGGAACATTCAGAGAACCAATGGTGAATTTTAGGTTCATAATTATTTCAAATAGACCTAGCAAGGAATCCCACTGCTGTGTAATAGAAGTTCTGTTTTTAGCAACCTCAAAAGAGAAGCTTGGGGAGAAGTGGTATCAAGTGGTACTCTTCTACAGAGATAGATTCACTCATGAGGTGCATGCATTGGGTGTGGATGGGCCGGCTCACTCTGAACGATCCATTAATCTCCCACCTCAGGTCATCCATCTGGGAAATGAGCAAATGCTTAATAGCTCCCCTTGACACAAATAATGGAAAAAATAGCAGGGTAAAGGAAGCACTTACAGTTTATACAACAGAATATTGGAGGTCAAGGGTGTATGGGTACATATAAAGTTCTTACTTCTTCATCATTAGCCCAAAAATCCATAATTCTTTAATTATCATAGAAAAAATTTTTAAAAATGTTCCGACCTTAAGCATGAGCATGCCAACAATAGTATGTTTATATGATGACTGAATGATTATAGCTTCAGGATCAGAAGTCTAAAAAGCCATTCTCGGGGCTGGCACTGTGGCATAGCAGATAAAGACGTCCAGTTGCAGTGCCAGCAACCCATATGGGTGCCAGTTCGAAACCCGGCTGCTCCACTTCCGATCCAGCTCTCTGCTATGGTCTGGAAAAGCAGTGGAAAATGGCCCAAGTCCTTGGGCCCCTGCACCTGTGTGGGAGACCCACAAGCAGCTCCTAGTTCCTGGGTTCGGATCGGTGCAGCTCTGGCTGTTGCAGCCAATTGGAGAGTGAACCAGTGGATGGAAGATCTCTCTCTCTCTCTGCTTCTCCTTCTCTCTCTGTGTAACTCTTTCTTTTTTTTCTTTTTCTTTTTTTTTGACAGGCAGAGTGGACAGTGAGAGAGATATACAGAGAGAAAGGTCTTCCTTTTGCCGTTGGTTCACCTTTCAATGGCCGCCGCGGCCGGGGCGCCACGCTGATCCGAAGGCAGGAGCCAGGTGCTTATCCTGGTCTCCCATGAGGTGCAGGGCCCAAGCACTTGGGCCCTCTACTGCACTCCCTGGCCACAGCAGAGAGCTGGCCTGGAATCCGGTGCCCCGACCGGGACTAGAACCCGGTGTGCCGGCGCCGGAAGGTGGAGGATTAGCCTAGTGAGCTGCGGTGCCAGCCCAACTCTTTCAAATAAATAAATAAATAAATCTTAAAAAAAAAAAAAGCTATTCTCTGTATAAGAACCTGGGCCATTGCTACAAGTGACTCCAGGAAAAGCTCTAAAATGTGTTGTTTAAGCTAAAATAATCATGCAGTCTCAACATTGGATTTTTCTTCTAAAAATGGGATGTTCAGACTGACTCTGGTTAATTCAGTGCATGGGGTACTGAAGGCTTGTCATATTTATTTAGAAGAGGTTATTTCTTGGTGTTTGGTTTGTTTATAAGGCAATCTCCTTAGCACAATGAAGCAAAGGTGCATTAAAGAAAATAACTCAGGAGGACATGTCATATTGAGCACGTTTTCGTCAGGCCACTCGACACTGAAGCTTGAGAACAATGAAGATGTCCACATTAGATGCCAGCTCCAAGGTGACTGAAGTTTCTCTGAGAACACAATTTTCTTTATCACCTGTAATCTACTGTCTGGATCATTTAGAGATGTTGGTGTTAGACTCACAGGGTCCCCCTGTAGGTTAAATATAGCTGCGTGGGAGAGGAGGAAGCAGAATTCCTGACAGTTGCATGAATAGCATCCACTTCCACCCTGGAAACCTATTCCAGGAACAGCCCACGATACAAAGGCTGCTGTTCTCAAACCAATGGATCAGAGGGGGAAAGTCAACACGTCATCTTCCTGGTCACTGCTTGTGACTTTGTGTGTGGGACTGTGATGTGCTCCCTCCACTGAGGAGTCAGAGTCACTGAGAAGTGCCTCTAATGGGCTCCTCAGGTGACGTCATCCTGCAGTCTAGCTGCTGTCCCAAAGGTGCAGCCACTTAAATCAGATACTGGGTTGGCTGTTTATACACCTAAGTGGGAAAACGGCACTTCTGTAGTCCCCGAGATTGAGTGAGGGCAGAGTAACGGCTTTCCTCCTAGCAGCAGGCGATGCATTTGCCGCCATGGAGTAGAACACACTGCTGCTGCTGTCAGTCATCACGGGAGCCACAAGAGAGACACAGGACAAAACAGAAAATGTCAAAGAGCTCCAGATTAGAAATTGCATTTTGCAGATGCCATTAAGCTGTGTCAGGAGAGAAGACAGAAATGCTAATTGACAGATTTAGATATGTTTTATTTGTTCAAAGTTGCTGAGTAAGTCATAGACGATGCCACTTAATCATGTAAAACTTCAGATGAATTCATCAAGCACTTGCTGTTCATCTTTTACCCTTTCCTCAAAGGTGGTTTTAACTACCATATACTGCCAGCCAAAAAAGGAGGAGTACAAATATTTATATTCAGCTGAAGAACTGATAGGTCTTAATTGGCACAATAGAAGAATATTAATTAGATTGTAAAAATATCTGTAGCAGTCAAGGATAGTTGGGATTTAAAAAATGTTTTACTTATACATACTTGTGCATACATATTCATCTACAGTGTTCCTTTGTTCATAAAATAATAGTAGTGCATGTCCCACTGTATGTGTGTGTGTATGCCTGTGTATGTGTCAAATGAGTTAATAACCATATATGTATGTTTGACATAGTGAGTCCTCAATGATTTTTAGCTAGTATTGATCCTGTATGATAGAGAAAGTTATACAACAAATAAAGTTATAATTAAGAGGCTGAAAAACTAGTTCTTTTTGTTAATAGAGATTTGCTTATATGATTGACACAACATTTTGTTTTAAAGGCAACAAATTGTAGGTTATTTTAAAAATTTAATTGTCGACACATTTAGTAAAAGAAAAAGATATGCTTTTCTGCATCATCAAAGAAGGAGACACTCTTCTCTGAAGGGAGAAGAAAACATCCACTTTGCTTATGGCCGTGTCCAAATACCAATCGAGTCTGTGGTCACAAAAGGCTTCCATAGCCTTGGCAGCCCATGGCAAGAGCCTCGGATGATCACTGACATCATAAAAAAAAGAGTGTTAATTGTTAAAAGAACAACAGTAGTCACGGTGCACTTGCTTCCCATGTAGGACCTCTGTCCCTATTGAATTGTAATATGTGAATGGACCGCAAATTCTCTCCCTAAACGGTACTCTGTATGTTGTGTGTGGGCATGGGTACAAATTGTTGAAATCTGTGATTAGCATAGAGTTGGTCCTCTGTATATAAAGTCATACTAAAAATGAACCATAATGAAGAAGGAGATGGGAGAGGAAGTGGGAGGTGTGATGGGAGCTGGGGGGGGGGGGAGGGATATGGGGGAAAGAACCACTATATTCCTAAAGTTGTATCTATGTAAAAGTGCATTCATTAAATAAAAATTTAAAAAAATATGCTTTTCTTTCCCTTTTCTGCTCCCAAATGTGGGAAACCAAGCCTGTGTATTACATTCTCTCTAATTCTCATAGTGTTTTAGCCCTGAGCTCTCAGGAACAAGGCTGTTCAGGGGGTTCTGAGGAGGTTTTTTTTTTTTCAAACAAGATTTATTTATTTATTTATTTGAAAGAGTTACAGGGAAAGAAGGATAAGGAGAGATCTTCTATTTACCAGTTTCCTCCCCATATGGCCACAATGGCCAGTGCTACACCAAGCTGAAGCCAGGGTCCAGGAGCTTCACTCAGGTCTCCCACATAAGTGACAGGGGCCCAAGCACTTCGGTCATCTCCCACTGCTTGTCCCAGGTGCATTAGTAGAAAGCTGCAACACAAGTGGAGGAGCCAGGACTTGAACTGTCTCAGGCAGCATCATAACCAGCAATGCCACGATGCTGCCCTCCTGAGGAACTTAAATTCCTAAGGCCTTTGTCAAACCCACAAACCGGAAGAATATTTCAGAACCCTATTTTCAAAAGACCCCGCTGGTGACATCATGAAGCTAGAAAAGGCTGTGCTGACCATTTGCTTGTCTGTTTGTTTCACATTGGGAGGACAGTATGTGGGGGTCCTTTGTCTTTAGGGCTTCCCATGTACTGCAGAGTTCGGGAGTTACAAAATACACACTATCTGTCTCAACATTAGATTAAGTGAGTAAATGAATCAGTAAGTTAATCATTGGTGTGCCATCATGCAGGTGTTCTCCCTTCACGTCTAACTGAATTTTTGACAGTTCCAGGGTTTTGTTCATTTCTTCAGTCTATCTTGCCATCCTGTTGCCAAATACCCTGCCCTTCTCTTAGTCCTTCCCCTTTTGTCAGATTTATTATTTTTTCTCTTCTTTTTAAATCTATTTTCTATTTATTTATTTATTTATTTACTTTTTAAGGAATACAAATTTCATATGTACAACTTTAGGAATATAGTTATTCTTCCCACCATACCCGCCCTCCCACCCATACTCTTACCCCTCTTTTTCCTCCCTCTCCCCTTGCCAATCCCATTCTCCATTAAGATTTATTTTCAATTAACTGTGTACAAAGAAGATCAACTCTACACTAAGTAAAGATTTCAACAATTTGCACACACACACACACACAAACTGTTTGAAAAATAGTTTTATTGTTAACTCTCATAATACAACTCATTGAGGACAGAGGTCTTGCATGGGAAGTTAGTGCACATTGGCTCCTGTTGTTAATTTAACAATCAGCACTCATATATATGACGTAAGTGACCACCTGAGGCTCTTGACATAAGCTGCCTAGGCTATGGAAGCCTTTTGAGTCCACAAATTCTGTCAGTATTTGGACAAGGCCGTAAGCAAAGTGAAAGTTCTCTCCTCTTAGAGAAAAGTACATCCTTCTTTGATGGCCACTTCTTTCCACTGGGATCTCATTCACAGAGATCCTTCCTATAGAACACTTTTTGCCACAGTGTTTTGGCTTTCCATGCCTACAATGCTCTCACAGGCTTTTTAGCTGAACCAGGAAGCATTAGGGCTGATTCTTAGGTCAAAGTGTTATTTAAAGTGATTGTCATTCTATGAGTTTACTGTGTGGTCTGCTTCCCATGTTGGAACATTCTCTCCTTTTTAATTCTATGGATTATTATTACCAAGCACTCGATTCTATTTACATGATCTCTTTAACACTTAATCCATGGCCGGCGCCGTGGCTCAATAGGCTAATCCTCCACCTTGCGGCGCCGGCACACCGGGTTCTAGTCCCAGTTGGGGCGCCGGATTCTGTCCCGGTCGCCCCTCTTCCAGGCCAGCTCTCTGCTATGGCCAGGGAGTGCAGTGGAGGATGGCCCAGGTGCTTGGGCCCTGCACCCCATGGGAGACCAGGAAAAGCACCTGGCTCCTGGCTCCTGCCAGGATCAGCGCGGTGCGCCGGCTGCAGCGGCGGCCATTGGAGGGTGAACCAACGGCAAAAGGAAGACCTTTCTCTCTGTCTCTCTCTCTCACTGTCCACTCTGCCTGTCAAAAAAAAAAACAAACAAACAAACAAAAAAAAAACAACACTTAATCCTGTCTATATGTTCATTTTAACACTTAAGATGGCATTTTCAGCACCAAGCTTAATGGGATTTGGAGTCCCATGACAAGTTTTTAAATTGTACCCTCAGAAGTTATGTCCATAGGAATGTATGCAGAACTATACAACTTTACAATTACAAACTTCCTCCTCCCTCTCTTATTCACACTTTTATTTTTTACTGAGATGTATTTTCTTTTTGTTTAAGTTTTTATTTATTTATTTAACAGGTAGAGTTACAGACAGTGAGAGATAGAGACAGAGAGAAAGAGATCTTCCGTTTACTGGTTCACTCCCCAAATGACTGCAATGGCAGGAGCTGGGCTGATCTGAAGCCGGGATCCAGGAGCTTCTTCTGGGCCTCTCCTGCAGGTGCAGGGGACCAAGGACTTGGGCCATCTTCCACTGCTTTCCCAGGCCACAGCAGTGAGCTGGATTGGAACTGGAGCAGCTGGGACTAGAGCCAGTGCTCATATGGGAAGCCAGTGCCACAGGTGGAGGATTAACCCACTGTGCCACAGTGCCAGCTCCAAAAATCTATTTTCAGTTGACTTTACACACATGATTAACTCTATGTTAAGTAAAGAGTCAATAAATAGTATGAAGGAAAAAAAAGAAAAAATAAAGAAAATGAAACTGTTCTTCCGGGACCAATGCTGAGGTGCAGCAGGTTAAAGCCATGGCCTGAAGCACTGGCATCCCATATGGGCGCCGGTTCTAGTCCCAGCTCCTCCTCTTCCCATCCAGCTCTCTGCTATAGCCTGGGATAGCAGTGGAAGATGGCCCAAATCCTTGGGCCCCTGCACCCAGGTAGGAAACCCAGAAGAAGTTCCTGGCTCCTGGCTTAGGATCGGCATAGCTCCAGACGTTGCAGCCATCTGAGGAATGAACCAGCGATTGGAAGACCTCTCTCTGTAACTCTTTCAAATAAATAAAATAAATCTTTAAAAAAATAAAAGAAAAAGAGGAAAGAAAAACCAAACCACAATTCCCCCATGAATCCAAATTTTATATGTAATCTCCTAAAGCTTAATCTTATTCATTTGTACAGGTTGCTTATTCCTGCCATTGGGTATTTTACATGTTTCTCTCCACAAGTCAGGCACTTCTACAGATTTCCTTTTAGGTGCTCTAATAGTTCTCACAGATCAAGGAGAACATATGGTATTTGTCCCTTTGGGACTGGCTTATTTTACGAAGTATGATGTTTTCCATTTTGTTTCAAATGACTGGATTTCATTTTTTTTTTTTTTTACCTCTGTGTAGTATCCCATAGTGTACATATTTCTTTATTCAGTCTTTGGTTGATGGGTATTTAGGTTGATTCCATATCTAAGCTATTGTATATTGAGCTGCAATAAACATGGAGGTACAGATAACCCTTTCATTTCATTTCCCCTGGGTAAATCCCATTCCTGGGAGTGGAATGGCTGGGTCATATTGTAGGTCTATGTTCAGATTTTTGAGGTATCTCCATACTGTCTTCCATAGTGGCTTTACTAGTTTACATTCCCACCAACATTGAATTAGGGTACCCTTTTCCTCACATCCCTGCCAGCATTTGTTGTCTGTTGATTTGTGTATGAAAGCCATTCCAGCTGGGGTGAGGTGAAACCTCATTGTGGTTTTGATTTGCCTTTCCCTGATGGCTAGTGATCCTGAATATTTTTTCATGTGTCTGTTGGCCATTTGTATTTCCTCTTTTGAAAAATGCCTGTTAAAGTCCTTGGCCCACCTCTTAACTGGGTTGTTTGTTTTGTTGTTGTGGAGTTTCTTGATCTCTTTGTAGATTTGATTATTAATCCTTTATCAATTACATAGTTTGCAAATAATTTCTCCCATGCTGTCAGTTGCCTCTTTGCTTTCCTGAGTGCTTCTTTTTCCATACAGAAACTTCTCAATTAGTTGTAATCCCATTTGTTAATTCTGGCTTTGAATACCTGTGCCTTTGAGGTCTTTTTCAATAACTCTTTGCCTGTGCCAATGTCTTGCAGGGTTTCCCCAATGTTCTCTAATAATTTGATGGTGTTGGGTCATAGATTTAGATCTTTAATCCATGTTGAGTGGATTTTTATGTAAGGTGTAAGGTCCGGGGTCTTGCTTCATACTTCTGCATGTAAAAATCCAGTTTTCCCAGCACCATTTGTTGAAGAGACTATCCTTGCTTCAATCTCCAGGGATTAGTTTTAACTCTTTGGTCAAATGTAAGTTGGTTGTAAATGTTTGGATTGATTCCTGATGTTTCTATTCTGTTCCATTGGTCTATCCATCTATTTTTGTGCCACTACCAGGCTGTTTTGATTATAACCGCCTTGTAGTATGTCTTGAAATCTGTTATTGTGATGCCTCCGGTTTTGTTTTTGTTGTATAAGATTGCTTTAGCTATTCAAGGTCTCCTGTTTCTCCATATGAATTTCAGCATCATTTTTTCCAGATCTGAGAAGAATGTCTTTGGTATTTTGATTGGTATCACATTGAATCTGTAAATTGCTTTCGGATGAATGGACATTTTGATGATATTGATTCTTCCAATCCATGAACATGGAAGATCTTTTCCATTTTTTGTGTTTCTTCTACTTATTTCTTTAATATTTTTAAATTCTCATTGTAGATATCTTTGACATCCTTCGTTAAATTTATTCCAAGGTATTTGAATTTTTAACACTTGGCTGTTCATTTTTAAGTTTTTTTTTTTTCTTTTTGATATTTGAAAGCAAAGAGGCACCAACAGAGATAGGGAAAGAGTTTCCATTCACTCTTCAGTCTCCAAATGCCCAGGAGTCAGGGACTTAATTTAGATCTCCCACACAGATGGCAGACACCCAGTTTCCTGAACCATAAGCTGGTGCCTTCTAGGTGTGCATGGGCAGGAAACCAGAATTGGAAGTGGAACTGGGACTCAACCTAGACACTCTGATATGGGATGCAGGAGTCCCAAGCAGCATTTTGACTACTGTGCCAAAAGCCCATCCCGGCACGTGGCTGTTCATTATGAAGACTGATGATTTCTCTGGTAGGTAAATTCTACCTAAAGGTCCTTTGTGTATGTCTAGATCAACTGGAAATCTATGAGGTACTTGGTACTCTCTCTTCTTTTTAAAAACATTCCCTAGGCCTTCCTTCCTTCTGCTGTCCCCATGGCTGTCTCCTGGATGGCCCCTGTCTCCTAACAGGTCTATGAAGTGTGAGATAAGGGTAACCAATGAGGAGAGGAAGCAAGGCAGAACCAAACCTGGATGGAACAGATCAAATGTTCCTTCTTCTAATGCTTCTTCAGGTACTTGGTGGAAAATTCTGAAAGCTTAATAGAGAAAAATGAACAGCTGATGTAAGCAAAGGAAAAGTTATAAGAAATTCAAAATGATTTCTTAAATTCATTTTTATTGTCTCTCTGTTTCTTTATAACAGGAGGTTCAGAGTAACTACAGGTTATTTCCACATAAAGGATATATTTAATTATTTGTCCTAAGATTATGGGCCACCTACGAGAAGAAAATTCTCATATTGTGAGAATTGTGTGCACATTTTTCTTTCCACAAACTTTTCCAGCATTTAATATTTCAGAACTGCTCATCTGAGGTTGAAATGCAAGTTCATTTTAAATTAAACAAGAACTTCTGCATCTAGTCTACCCTTCAAATAATACTTATATATGATTTTTCACTTGAAGATGGATTTATAGACATCACTGAGTGGGTTAGTGGCTTTTACTTTGTGTTACCAACACGTAATAGTGGAGTTCACAGTCTGATACTTCCCCCCATGTTTCTATTATATATTTATTATTTAGTGTCCTTAAGTACACAACACTTTGGTTGTCAAGGTATGTCAAGGACTGTCCAGGCTACGGAGACTCCAGGAGTGTATCTGGTGGCAAGGCAAGTCAGAAATTGTTGACCATTTTCAACCTACTTCCAGTTCAGCATGTGCAGTTCAGTTTTGGGTATTTTACATGATGTTTTAGCTGTCTTGATTGTCACAGAGCTCAGTAGTTCTGTTTAAAACCAGATAGAGGACAATCTTCATTCGTGTCTAGCCTCTGTATATTATACTTCCTCCACTCACCCAAGTGTCATCCCACTATTCTCCACTTGACACTGGTATAATGACAGTGAATATCCAGAGAATTTGGAGACTGAGAATAGAAGTTGAAATTTGCAGCACTCCCTTTGGATCATCATGAAAAGATTACTAGAGTATTCTGGCCAGTGGGAGGCAGCATGTTGGGATGAAAAGAATACAGCTTTGGGGGATCATTGCTTCATATCTCAGTATTTCTAACTGGATAACCTTGGACCAGGTGATTGTAGGTGGAGGGCAGATTACTAATCACTGAGCTCCAAGGATGTGCACAGTATTCGTTCTACATCAGTTTCTCAACATGGGCATGATTTGGGGCTCGATAATTATTGTTGGGGGTTGGCCTGAATCTGTAAAATGTTTAGCAGCCTCATTGGCTTCTACCCACTAGTTGCCAGTTATCACTGCCCCCCCCATATGATATGACAGCAATGTCTTACCACACCCCAATGAGGAGAGTTGGTCTGTGTGTTTACTTTTGGTTCTCAAAGGGGGAGTACTTCAGCTGTTAAAATCCATGTTGACTTAAGACAAATATAGGGCAAAGGAAGGAAAAATATTTAAGTACTAAAAATTTAAGACTAAAAATTTTAGGTAAGTTTACTAAATATATTTGCCAGTTTTAAAACTGTAGAAAACCTTAGCAAATGCTACTTCCTACTTGATCCATTACTAGTACTGTTCTTATATTTTGTGAATCCTCAAAGGAAAAATACCCATTTACTCAAACCAATTTATACATATTAGGACTGTAACCTGAAGCACAACCAGGACCAAATATCTACATATTTGTCTTTAAAACACAGAAAATACTAAGCAGTATTGCCAAATACCTTTGTCTAGAATTGGGCTTTCAACCCTTCTGAGGTCTTTTCTTACCTAACAATACAGTGGAAAGGTGAAAAACAGTTCCAGATGCTGAGGACATAGCATTTGTTTGAAAGCCTTAGGGAAGGCGAAAAAGGAAACAAGAAGTAACCCCAGTGGGAGAAATAATGTGTTTCCATCTGTTAAGCAACAAATTCAGGTCAAGTAAGAGTTGGCAGCTGAAAACAAGGCCTGGAACTCAAAAGTTGGATTCCCAGTGTTTTCCTTTTTTGCTTATCCTCAAGAATCACCTGGGTGGCCTGGTAAATACCCAAGTTCTGTTTCTGGAGATTCTGATAAAGATGGCTTTAAGTCGTGGTCAGAAGCAGGTGGTTTTAAGAATTTCTCCAGTGAACTTGATGATCAATAGGGTTAGGAAACTAGGGAGTTTTTTAAACCTTTTCTACTCAGAATGTAATTCCTGTACTAGCAGCAGTAGCAACAGCATCAACTGGGAATTTGTTGGAAGCAGGTTCTGGTTTAGATTCTGATTCAGTGGGTCTGAGGTGGGACTTCAGACTGCATGTCAAAGAAGTTCTCAGGCAATGCTGACACTTTGGAGTATTTGCTTTGTGTATCTAGGGTCCTGTTGACTCCAGACAGAAGAGAAGGATGAGTTGATCAGTCGTCATTACATCTCCTGTTGTGGGTGATGGCATGGATCAGAGGTTATCAGAAGTGGGACAGACAGCAGTGAAGATGGGGCATGGAATGATGGGTTTCTTCCTACTAATAACCGTAATTCCAGGCACCTGTAAAGTATTTCCAATGAACAGGTGAATTAGGTCTCTGAGAGAAGGTAGAACTGAGATCTTGTACTTCAGGGCACCTGTTCTCATTGTCCCCAATTGACTGACAAGCTCTGTGCTGGCTTTGTTATTTTTCATTCAAGGGCACCTGAGTTGTTGCTGTTCCTGTGCCATAAGTATTGAGAAATCCATCTATAAAAAGGTCTTCCTGCCCAGACCAAGTTAGAGAGCAGCATGACTTTACCCATTTATTAATTGTATTGGTGAAGGGAAGGATCCAGACTGGGTCTGTAGTGATGTCCCTTTGGGATTGTTTCACCTTTATCAATTGTTGCACATGGCATCAGCAGTATTTTATTGATTAAATCAAGCAAAAGTGAAAGTTTTTTGGGGGCATTTTTAAGATGAAAGGAAGCCAAACAGAAATATGTGATGGTAGCTCTAACAAATGCCAAAGCTGTAGGCTGAGACTCACAGGGAAGATGATGTTTACTTGTTCAACCCAGAAAAGCCTCGTTACTCTGATTGCTTCCCGTGCCCATCCTCATCTCTCATCTCCCCTCCTCATCTCTCCACAATTTTTCAAACACAAAATTCCCCAACACATAGTAAACTATTGATGGCTTGCTATGATCTAGATAGACTGGTAGAGCCAATGGGCAGTAGTAAGCTGTGATCTTTAACTTCATCTGCAATCAGAGGCCTCAGAAGCTGCTTACTTTTAAGGAATTAAGAACAGTTTTATGTTCTTAATTCCCACTTCCTCCATGGACGTACCCCCAATTCTGCATATCCACTTTAATAACAGAATGCTGTTACTTTTGTCTTTCAAGTCAATCAGTTGGCATATCCACATGTTCTGAAAGGCAACTTAATCAAGAATCTTAAATCATGGGGCTGGCAACGTGGCTCACTTGGTTAATCCTCCGCCTGCGGCGCCAGCATCCCATATGGGCATCGGGTTCTAGTCCCGGTTGCTCCTCTTCCAGTCCAGCCCTCTGCTGTGGCCCATGAAGGCAGTGGAGGATGGCCCAAGTGCTTGGGCCCCTGCACCCGCATAGGAGACCAGGAAGAAGCACCTGGCTCTTGGCTTCGGATCAGCATAGCTCCGGCTGTGGTGGCCATTTGGGGGGTGAACCAATGGAGGGAAGACTTTCTCTCTGTCTCTCTCACTGTCTAACTCTATCTATCAAATAAATTAAAAAATAAATAAATAAAAAGAAAGGAAGAAAGAAAAAGGAATGCAATGCTTAAGGGAGGCTAGGGTTGAAGTAACAGAAGTAAGTTATAGTATATGAAAATCCCTCAGGGAAGGGGAGAGGGAGTGGGAGAGGGGAGCATTGTGGGTGGGAGGGAAGTTATGGGTGGGGGGAGGAAGCTATTGTAATACATAAGCTGTACTTTGGAAATTTATGCTCATTAAATAAAAAAAAGCCTGATGGGGAAACTGAAAAATAAAATAAAATAAAATAAAATAAAATAAAATAAAATAAAATCCCTCAGGAAGCATCATCTTGAAGGCCCTATACTCAGAAGGAAGACTGGTTTCTGTTAGAGAAGTATCTTATTATCAGCCTAATATTGACACTGTGGGGGGTATATCAATGCTGTCTTCATAAGCATACTCAGATGCATCCCTCCCAAAAGGCAAGAGCACACAAAGTCCTGGTTAGAATTTCTCCAGCTCTCTCCCATACCAGCTGTGTTTGGTTGATGAAGTGGATTATATGTTTTTTTAACTTTTATTTAACAAATATAAATTTCCAAAGTACAGCTTATGGATTACAGTGGCTTTAAAGTGGATTATATGTTCAAGCCGTAGTTCTGCATTTGTAAAATAACAGTGTGTCTGTCACTCCCAGGTAGCTGTAAAGGTGAACTATGACAGTGATGGAAGGTGCCTTTGTTTTTGTCACCATCATATTCAGGAGTTCTTAGCACTGCATATTAAGGCTGCTCAGCTGAATTTTCTTAGTGAGTGGCTTTTTCAACTTATTTATTTGAGGGCTAGCTAGAGAGCTTCCATTCACTGGTTTGCTCCCCAGATCCTACAATGAACCTGAACCAAGGCCAAAGTTAGAAGCCTGGTACTCAATCCAGGGCTCCCATTTAGGTAGTAGGGACCCACTGCTTGAACCATTCCTGCTACTTTCCAGGGTCTGCATTATCAGAAAGCTGGAGTCAGGAGCTGGAACTGGAACTGGAACTTGAACCTAAGCACTCCAGTATGGGAGGCTGGGATACAGGTGTTTTAAACAGTGTCTTAACCACTAATCCAAGTATCCACCCACTGAATAGTTAAAGAAATCTTAAAAGTGCTTGACTTGGGGTGAGCATTTGGCGGAGCAGTTAAGCTGCTACTTGGGATGCCCACATCCCATATCAGAGTGCCTAGGTTTGAGTGTGCATTCCAGCTTCCTGCTAATGTACACCCTGGGTAGCAGCAGGTGAGTGATTTCCACCACATGCGGCACTTGTGTTGAGTCCTGGGGCTCCTGGTTTAGCTTTATCCTGCCCTGGCTGTTGGAGAATTTGGGGAGTGAACCAGATGGGAGATCAATATCTCTCTGCCTTTAAAATAAAATATTTAAAGAGTGCTTGACATATGCCTGTACTTCAAAAAGTTCCTAGAATATGGAATTAAAAAATATTTGCTTTGGTGCAAAACATTTTTAAATCATACAGGTTTTTCATAAGCATTTTCCACCAACTTTCTAAAGTACTTATATATGTCTTGTTTTTTCTTATTAATTGCAACTGAGGCTCCGCTGTGACTCTGCAGCAGGCTCTTTATTGGCTAAATTCAGGTCACCTGTGTGACACCCAAGTGAAGACTTTATTAGAAGTTCTGGCAGCTTCTCGTGCAGTATTGTCCATTTTGGTTTTAGAAGCACCTCTTCCCGCAGCACAGCCACGGAAGCTAGAGAGAGCCTGGAATTTTCCAGTAGCTTTTCTGGCTGTTCCGTCTGAGTCAGCCAGCTGTAAAACAGACTTTCCTACTTCTGAGAAAAAGATCCTTTAAAATATTTTTTGTGTAATTACAAGTAAATATTTAAAAAAAAAATTGGGTGAGTCAGTTTTACCTCAGAGAAACCTAAATGCTGTTCAGACTTTCTGTCCTCTCAAATGAGGGTGTATCTCTGCTTTGAGCCGTCCCTGGAGGTGGAATGCATCTGTTGGCACAGTAAGCCTGGTTTGTATAGGGAGAGGTAAGTGGAGTTTCCTGCAGCCCAGCCTTCTTAAAGTCTTTATTTCAAATGTTTTTTTGTAGCTTGGAAACCTTCTGGGGTCAAAGGATATGTGTGAGGGTAGGCAGTTTTAGAAGCTGAAGCTGGAAGTCATCAAGATTTCTACGTGGAGTGGAGACTATCTCATCATCACGAGGGTGACTTTGTGCCTCCTCCCAGAGAAGTTTCTGGGAGATTCCTTGGGCAAATTGAAACTGCTGATGCCAGACCATGGCTAGGACAGACACTTATCATACTGAATTCAGCTCAGTCCAAAGCTGTGGTCTTCTAGGAGGAAAAAAAAAAAAAAAAAATAGAGGTGAGTGGATGATGTGTATCCACAGAGCATTAGAATATTGCAGAGGTGATTTGGGCCTGGGCAGTGAAGATATCTTATCTCTCAGCCATATTCTCCAAGCAATCGTGCTGGGTCTGTCCATTTATTTTGCTGCTTCCTGTGGCCTGTTCCAACCATATGCCAAAGAGTGAGGCGATACAGGAGAAAAATGTGCCTTGAGATCCTGCTGGCTCTTGTGAGAGCTCAACTCTGGTGTGTTTGGTTTAATTAATTAGATAAAGGGAACACCTTTCATGTAACTCACATGCAGTTTTAAGAGCATAATGATTCTTCCCACTCTACCCTCCCTTGCTCCCACCCTCCTTTCTCTTTCCTTTGCTTTTCTTTTTAATTTTTACAGCGACGTACTTTAAATTTATTTTATAATCACAAGTTTAACTCCACTAAATCATTCAACAAGGACTAGGTAGAAAAACCACCATTCCTCAAGAGTATAGACAAGGGCTCTCATCCTGTTAAGAAACCTTTGTATAGCTTGTGTGTAATCCTCCTGTCCTTCTCATAAATCTACCACACACCTTATTCTGCATTATCTTCATTCAGCCCTTACTGTCACCTTAAGCAAGAGAATAAGGAAAAGTCCAAAATGCTTAAATAGGGAAAATGCTCACAAGTGGTAAGATAAACGTGAGGTGTGAATAGGAGATTTATGATATATGGATTGCCTTTCAGTGACGCATGTAGCTGTTTGCCGAGTTCTTCCCTTCTGCCAGACATTATTAATTTTCAGATACTTTCTTTGATGTAATTCGCTTTTCCTAGTTTTACATTGTCGCAGAAATTGAGTGAAAGAAAATTGTCATACCAATATATCGTATCAATGATTCATTTTTCCCACTTGTAACCAAACTGGTCACTACCTGTAAACACACTGGTAGTAATTGTTTTTGACCAAATAGACAGCTGGGCAAATAGATGTATAAATATGTGGACAATTATTTGCAATTAATCTACATGTATAGAATATTAGGCTTTTCTTTGCATAAGCAAAATTTTGGAGGCCTTTCCAGTGCAGTGGTTTTTATAGTTGGCCCAAGAGCGATAACATCTACATTAGAATCGACGTCACCTGGGAGCTGATTGGAAGGTCTATCCCCTGTGTACCAGATCAGCAACTCTGTGGTGGGATGTAACAAGCCTTGCAGATGATGCGTGTGCTTGCTAACCTTTGGTGATCATGGATCTGGCCCCAGCTTTTTTTTTTTTTTTTTTATTTGACAGGTAGAGTTAGAGACTGAGAGAGAGAGAGAAAGGTCTTCCTTCTGTTGGTTCACTCCCCAAATGGCTGCTACTGCCGGCACTGCGCCGATCCGAAGCCAAGAGCCAGGTGCTTCTTCCTGGTCTCCCATACGGGTGCAGGGCCCAAGCACTTGGGCCATCCTCCACTGCCTTCCCGGGCCACAGCAGAGAGCTGGACTGGAAGAGGAGCAACTGGGACTAGAACCCGGAGTCCATTGGGATGCTGGCGCCGCAGGCGGAAGATTAGCCAAGTGAGCCATGGCACCGGCCCCAAGCTCCTAGCTTCTTTTATAAACGAGGAGATAGACTTGGAGGATTGAAGGCCCACTTGGCTTGTATGCATTTATGATCCAGAATCTGATCTGGGACACATTCTCAGTGCAGTTTTTAGAAACATTCCATATGAGCAGGGACAACTGCTGGAAAGAGATTTTCAACTTACGTTTAAAATAGCTGTCTGTTTCCAATGGCTCAAACGTTGTTCCTGGAAGCCTGTGAGCCCAGGTTGCCCATCAATGAGATGGAGATAGAAATGCTTATTTTACTGGTATGTTGTAAAAGATAATTAAGGTTGGTGAGAGAGTGTTGAAAGTAAAGGGCTGTGTAAAATGCAGTTGCTAAATTATTTTTCCAGAAGCTCAAAAAAGCTTCTTTGTTAAAAGCTGCCTCTGGATTTCAATCACAAAACAATATAGTCTTCTGTTGTAAAATATATCTGTATAATGTGCTGTATGCAATTTCCCCACCTCTATGGTTTGATTTGTTCTCTGAGGCTGATAGTTATATCTTCAGCAGAGTGATATTTACATAGTGAGTACTGAAATATTTGTTGACTTAACTACTGGTATTCTTACTGATTAGGAGGACTGTCCCTATTTAATCAAATATATTGACTTTCTGCTAAGCAAACCTTGTATATATAAAATGGACCTTGTAAAGTTTCATCCCCTCATATACTTTTTAGGTTGAGATGAAATAGACAAGTGAAAATCTTGTAACTTAATTTTTTATATGTACTTAGTTGTATGAGTGTGTTCAGTTTTATCTAACTAAGGTTACTATTGAACTAAAATGTAGCTATCATACAGTAGTCCGTATTAACAACATAAAGTGAACTGGTACTGTTTTGCAGTTAGTGGTTGGTCTGGTTATCACTTTCTATTTTGGTGGAATAGTATGGGTTGGGGTTAGGCACCTTGTATGTGGCAAGGGAAAACTGAGTTACCAGCTTGGGGTGTTGCAAGAACAAGGTAATTGAACTAGTGAAGCCTACGGAGTAAGGTGCTCTCAACAGGCAGCAAGATGCTTCTGTGTATAAATGGATGTAGTCCCTTTATTTCCACCTATTTTCTTTTACAAAAGAGCAGCTGTGTCTCCTCTCTGATTAGAGCAGGGATAGACATGGTATTCAGACACTGAAATTAGCTCTTAGTTCTAGTACTGCTTTGAGTTCTTTGCGCTAAAGCCATGCTTCCAAAACCTGGTATTGCCACTATATTGCTAATACCAATGGTGAAAAGCCCTCATGACTATGGATTCTGTAGGCAAAGTATTATGCTCAGGGCTTTGTGATCCTTTAGGAGACAATACAAATAAAGTAAACCATTCCTTTCTAACAGATGAGAGTCATCATATACTTCAATAAAACTGGGACCTCAATAATGAACCAGTGTGGAACTAGGGTAAACCAAGAGTGTACCTGCACTTAACCTGGCTGAAGGGCTGGTACCATTGCAGGACACTGAAAGGACTGAACTGAAATCACAGTATCAGAAGGGTGGCAGCATGACTGGGCTGCAGACTGATCTATGGGGCTCTCAGTTGCAGTAGTGGTGGTGACAGCAGAAGTCCACTGAGAGTGAGTCCTCAGGCAGATGTTAGACTATTCATTCCAAGGCATTCTACTTGGGATAAAGCAAGACCTGGAAGGGTAACTAGACAAAATGGAAGAAGCATCTGATTCTTAAGTAGATAAGCTAAAGGACATGAACTCTTCAGGAGCACTACACTTCAAGGCCGAGCCCACGGCCAGCGAGGAATTCAGAGTACATTTAGAAAAGTTGAAGCCTGGCCGGTGCCGCGGCTCACTAGGCTAATCCTCCGCCTAGCGGCGCCGGCACACCGGGTTCTAGTCCCGGTCGGGGCGCCGGATTCTGTCCTGGTTGCCCCTCTTCCAGGCCAGCTCTCTGCTGTGGCCCGGGAGTGCAGTGGAGGATGGCCCAGGTGCTTGGGCCCTGCACCCCATGGGAGACCAGGAAAAGCACCTGGCTCCTGGCTCCTGCCATTGGATCAGCGCGGTGCGCCGGCCGCAGCGCGCTGGCCGCGGCGGCCATTGGAGGGTGAACCAACGGCAAAAGGAAGACCTTTCTCTCTTCTCTCTCTCTCACTGTCCACTCTGCCTGTCAAAAAAAAAAAAAAAAAAAAAAAGTTGAAGCCTCATAATCAGTGGGTGAGTCGGTTGGGAGCTTAGGAGGAAATATCATTATGGTAGTGTCCAACTCATGCAGGTTTGCCCAGGACTTCTCTAGGGTTAGCACCAAGAGTCTGATAATCTTGCAAACATCCTTGTCCTGGGCAAACAGGACTGGGCTATAATTCAAGTCGCCAGGAGGCGTTTAGAGCCTAATTTCCCTTCTTGCCCAGCAAGTAGAGCAAACACAACTTTACCAGCAAGAGGAGGTCCAGGGAGCTCAGCTACTAAAGTGAGTGTTTGCAGAGTGAATTGGGGATAGCCAACATGCTGGAAGTCCAGTTCTCCGCAGCATGTCAGCCTAGGGTGGGCAGAGTCTGTGATAATCAGATGTTAGAAATACTCTAAAATGTAAGTTTGGCTTTGTTTTCGTAAATATTAGCTGACAGCACTGAGTCCTTCTAAAATAGAGGTTAAGACATGGTAGTTAATGGTAGTTGAGACAGCCCAGTCAAAAAGCACAAGGAATTGCTTCTGCTTGTTTGTATCGGAGCTTCCCACAGCCAAGGAACCCTGGCTTGTTGCCTTTGGTCTCCTTTGACCTGAATGAGTAACAATAAGGAAGGCTGAGATTAGATTCACCTGCAGTTTACTCTCAATTTGCAGCCTTTCAGTTATAAAAATGAAAGTTCTTTCATGTTAACGAGGCTTATTCTTTAGTGTGATTCGTTATTACAGCAAACTTAATTTTGCATGAAAAAGCATGGTAACTAATTATGTGACATTTGCATACTGGGAACAAATTCCCAAAAATATTTGCATAAATTTCCTGATGTTCCTTGTTACTCATTAACAACCTCATCATAGTAAATTGCCTTCCTAAACTGATTTAACACGTTTGCCTTGTCTTGAGTGGCTGATTTTCATCCAAAAAAAAAAAAAAAAAAAAAAAAAGATTAGGGTGGTTAAATTATTACCCAATGGCATCTACTCCAAGAAAGTGTATTTTAAAGAGAGTTCCTCTCTTGCATGATTGTCCCAGTACAGGACACTTACCTAATCCCAGTGTCTTCTCAGATCCCAAATGGTGCTCAGACCATTCATGACTGGTTCAGCTCCTAAAGCTTTCAGAGAACATAATTAAAAGGCCAGGTGTATCAAATTTGTCATGGGCTCTGCTGATATACTGCTCTTTGAAATGGCACCAACACTGCTAGTACAAATGTAGGCTTCACAGCAGTGCTGACATTGCTTGTTTTGTATTATTTTAATTAACTGGATGTTTTTTACCCAATGCAAAGAAGTACCTCATCTAATGGTTTCCCCATCCCATACTCTTAAAAAGTTTTAAGAAACTTTGAATTATTACTGTTGATAGACATTCAAAAAATGAACTAACCCCAACTGATTAATCTTAAACAGGGAGAAGTGAATTGCAATAGAGTGAGTGATTGTGATGATGGATAGGTTATTGGCCATTTATTGAACACTGGTTCTTAAAGTTGACAAGGATCAAAATATCTCGGAGGGCTTGCTAAAGGCACATGCTGTTTAGTGGCTCCATCCCCAGAGATCAGTGGGTCCTGGAAAGTTTGGAAATAATTAGTAGGCAGGTATAACAGATTTGTAGACAGTGCTAATCACGCTAGTCAGGAGACCACATTGGGAGAATCAGTGAAATAGATGTGATACTCCAAAGGGTGTTTGTTTCTGAAGTTGGTATTTAGCTGAGGTTAAGAATGCTATTTTGGTCAGACCTGGCATTCTCCTCTTGGTTGTGCCAGCAGATAATAGGCAACAGGAAGTGATGCGTTGCTGTATTCCAGAACTGTTTCCTTCTTAAGGAAGAATAGGAAGAGAGACAAGGACCCTGGGTACAATGTTTCTATCTAAAGTTGCTATGTAAAAGGCTTCCATAGCCTTGGCAGCCAAGTAACACTCTGAGCTCAGAATCAGCCCTTCAGGCATTCGGATGTGGCTGAAAAGCCCATAAGAGCAAACTTAGACATAAAAATGAAAGATGGCATCAATGTGTCTGGCTTTGCTCATACTGCTGTTATGTCTGGCCTTGGTAGAAGGAACCATGTTGATCAATGAGCCAATCATTCGGATCCTGGTATTTTTGTATGGAGGTGGCTTCATCATGGAAGATGCTGGTTAAACTTGACTATTTTGAGCACTAAGTTTGCCACAGCTAAGTAAGGATGTAGGGTATTGCACATTACCTTAGAAGCTTCCAGAATGGCAGTTGTGACAGAAGAGTAGTGTCTGTTGAACAGGCTTACAGAGAATTCAAGCTCAGATCTGCTTTGCTTCTTTGACACAGAACACAACATCTTACCCTGGCCTTGTGACTCTGTCTCCTCAGGATAAAATTAATTCCCAGGGTATTTTTTTTTAATCTTGAGCTCAAATTCCCTCGCTATCTGCTCTTTAGTAAGTATGGGGAGTGGGTGGCCACAAAATACCACATTTTAATGAATCACACAGACTGTTGCCAAAGAGATCCTGCCTACTTATGTTCATCTTGAGCTTAGGATTTTTCTAGATGAGCCCTTACCTTGGTAGTTTTTTCTAGGGAGGATCTTGGGAGTGTGTGTGTTGTAGCTCTTGTCAGGTTCAATCTATGACTGCCAAGATTTGTCATAATTTTTGGTCTGCTTTGATATTTTGTATGGATGACACACAACTATTCACCGTATACACATGTGTACCTTACAGGATGTTGAATCGGGGAGAATTGACCTGAGGATGAAATTTCTTCAGGGGTTCCATCCTCTGAGAGGTGTGTGATGGAGGGACACCTACTAACTCCTGTAACACATCGCTTGATGTTATCATGGAATCTAGACGGGGGGAAAGGGGGAAAAGTGATGGTTAGTCATGACAATCTGTATGTACTGCTATCTTCAACCGCAACAAGACAGAGCTAGAGTATTGAGCAAAACAATTCAGAAGACGTTTTAATACTTAATAGGAGCAACAGCCTGCAGCCACATGAGAGCAAGAAGAATGTAGATCAGGCCCATTGCTTTCATTTCCACAATCTAACCATGAAAATGGAGACATCAACATGGTCTAATCCTGAGTACTACCCATCTCCACCCATAGGCAATAGTCTTCACTCCAGGAAGAATGTTTACTGCAACAACATGATTGATGTTTAGTGCCTGCAAGTGAAAAATGCAGGTTAGCAGGCAACATAGTTAAATCCTCAAATCCACCAATGCTTTCTGGCTTAGAAGATAAAATCCACACAGTTCGTGTATTGGTGCATAAATGCTTAATTCCCTTCCTGAAGGAAATTGCCCATGTCTCAAGGGAAGCCTCTGAAGGATGAATATGAAAATAAAACAAATCTTGATTTTATGCTTCTCGTATTTGGTTTAAAGTGTCTTCTGGAATGGGCAGCTCCAGTTCTTATGAGTTCTGTATCCAGTGCAGATAGTATCATCCCATTCTCTACTGATTTGTGACTGTTGGGCGGCTCCAAAGCCCTGACTTGCCCTGGAAATAAGTATTTTAAGTGTTTGAGGGAATGGTTTGGTTTGTTGAGATAGGTTGGTTGGTGGTTTCTCTGGACAAATTAGATGTCTAGAGATGAAAACCTTCATGTAGGAAGGAGATCATGCCCCAAAGAGATCCTGCAACATTTTCCTCTAATATCTTGTTAAAGTTAATCTCTGGGTCTAAGCTTATTCTTCGACTTCATGAACCTGAATCTCTTGGGTAAGACCTGGAATCTGCCCTCTTCTTAAGTGCCTTCATTGCTTTCTGGGCAAACTTAGCTTTTTATGTGTTCAAATTTATCTGAAATTGGTGAGAGAAACCTTTGATGTGCTTGTTCACTCACCAAATGACTGTGATGGCCTGTAGTTTGGCTGGGCTGATTCCAGCAGGCTGAAAATTTATCCAGGTCTCCCACAGGGCTCAAAGACTTGGGCCATCTGCTTTTGCTTTCACAGGCATGTTAACGGGGAGCTGGATCAGAAGTGGAGTCAGTAGGGACTTGAACTGGCACTTGTCGCTCCCCCTCTTCGTGGAGGAACGACACTGAACCTGCGCTGTTCTTTCATCTGCTCGGCCCTCCCCGGGTTTGCTGCTGGTTCTTCCCGGGTTGGCTACCGACCCTTCCACCTCCGTGGAAGGGCGGTTCCCCCTGGCCACATTCCCCACTTCCGCGGGGGAGCGGCACACCGCCGGCCGGCTCTTCTCGGGGGCTGCACAGGTGTTCCCTTAGATGTTCCCCTTAGATGTTCCTGGTGCATGCCGTCTCTCTCCTCCTTTATAGTCCTCCTCCGCCAATCCTAACTCGGCTGCCCACACGCCGAGTACGCTGCTCTCCTCCAATCAGTAGCAAGTCCTACAGTTTATTGGTTGAACTGGAGGCAGCTGTGCAGAAGCTGTTTACTTCTCTCCCAGCGCCATATTGTGGGAGAGCAGATGCATAGAATAAGTCTTAATTCCAGTAACTCAGTCTAGTCCGGATTGCTCCCCACAGCACTCATGTGGGATGCTGGTGTCACAAGTGGCAGTTTAATTCACTGTATCACAATGCTGGCCAGTATACGGAGCCTTAATCAGATGATGTTTCTGGAAAGTTTTGTTTCTATTTTCTTTCTCTGTCCCTGGTGTCACATCTTACCTTGTTACTTCACATATTTTGAAAACCTACTCTGTCAAACCTGATTTTTGTCAGGTCACTAATGGCCTCCAAACCGGAAAACCTGGTGGTCAGTTCTGGGGCCTATCTCAGTTGACCACTGATACTATCCGCCATTCCTGTCTTGGACCAGTTTCCTGGAACTCCAGTGTCTACCGTTTCTCCCTCATTGTTTTCTCCTTTACTCACTGGACTGCCTCTCCATGTGTTGAGTCCTTTTTTCTTCAGTATGGTTGCTTTCTTGGGAAGGAATTGAAATCCAGATTCCTGAGTATGAAGAGCCTTGGCAATGTTTACTTTGCCATATACAACAGGCATCTCAAACTTCACTGCCAAAAGTCAACAATTTATTCAACATCCATTGCAGTGTGTGTGTGTGTGTTTGGTAACTGTCCAAGACCTTGGTGTTTAGGCCAGAAATGAAACATCATTTGTGATTTCTCTTCCTGTACTATGTAGAGTCCATAAGGAAGTCTTAGTATGAGCAAACAAATGTGCCATCTTGTCCAAGTGATACTACAAGCCATCGAGTACATTAGTCTTCAGAAGTGATTTAAAGTTCTAACAGTAGGTAACACTGGTGCCTTTTGTCTCTTAGTGACTTGTTATTTGCAGGTCCTGTAATTGTAGGGAACTAATGGCCTATTTGGGACAAGCAAAAGCTTTGACTTCACCTGAGTCTCTGAACAGCTATAGAGAGTAATGAGAGAAAATAAGTGGAAAATAAGTGGAATATAACAGGGCAGACTTTTAAAAAAATTGATGATAATCTCAGAAACCATAATAATCATGATAATATTTTGGAAACTGTATAAAGTATAGTATACTGATGCCATGGATATGTTTGTCAATTTTTCTGGATTTTGTTGTAATATTGGTGTTTAGATTAGTCTTTGCTTCATGATTCTGCACGTGGAAATCCAATTTTCCCAGCACTATTTATTGAATAAACTGTCCTTACTCCAGGGATTGGTTTTAGATCCTTGATCAAATATAAGTTGGCTGTAGATGTTTGGATTGATCTCTGGTGTTTCTATTCTGTTCCATTGGTCTGGCCATCTGTTTCTGTACCAGTACCATGCTGTTTTGATTACAACTGCCCTGTAGTATGTCCTGAAATCTGGTATTGTGATGCCTCCGGCTTTGTTTTTGTTGTACAGGATTGCTTTAGCTATTTGAGGTCTCCTGTGTCTCCATATGAATTTCAGCATCATTTTTCCAGATCTGAGAAGAAGGTCTTCGGTATCTTGATTGGAATTGCATTGAATCTGTAAATTGCTTTTGGGAGAATGGACATTTTGATGATATTGATTCTTCCAATCCATGAGCATGGAAGATTTTTCCATTTTTTTGGTATCCTCTTCTATATCTTGCTTTAAGGTTTTGTAATCTTCATCGTAGAGATCCTTAACGTCCTTGGTTAAGTTTATTCCAAGGTATTTGTTTTTGTAGCTATTGTGAATGGGATTGATCTTAGAAGTTCTTCCTCAGCCATGGCATTGTCTGTGTATACCAAGGCTGTTGATTTTTGTGCATCGATTTTATATCCTGCTACTTTGCCAAACTCTTCTATGAGTTCCAATAGTCTCTTAGTAGAGTTCTTTTAATCTCCTAAATAATCATATCATCTGCAAAGAGGAATTGTTTGACTTCTTCCCTCCCAATTTGTATCCCTTTAATTTCTTTTTCTTGCCTAATAGCTCTGGCTAAAACTTCCAGAACTATATTGAATAGCAGTGGTGAGAGTGGGCATCCCTGTCTGGTACCAGATCTCAGTGGAAATGCTTCCAACTTTTCCCCGTTCAATAGGATGTTGGCCGTGGGTTTTTCATAAATTGCTTTGATTGTATTGAGGAATGTTCCTTCCATACCCAGTTTGCTTAGAGTTTTCATCATGAAAGGGTGTTGTATTGTATCAAATGCTTTCTCTGCATCTATTGAGATAATCATATGGTTTTTCTTCTTCAATCTGTTAATGTGGTGTATCACGTTGATTGTTTTGCGTACATTGAACTATCCCTGTATACCAGGGATAAATCCCACTTGGTCTGGGTGGATGATCTTTCTTATGTGTTGTTGCATTCTATTGGCCAGAATTTTATTGAGGATTTTTGCATCTCTGTTCATCAGGGATATTGGTCTGTAATTCTCTTTCAGTGCTGCATCTTTTTCTGGCTTAGGAATTAAGGTGATGCTGGCTTCATAGAAAGAATTTGGGAGGATTCCCTCTCTTTCGATTGTTCTGAATAGTTTGAGAAGAATTGGAGTCAGTTCTTCTTTAAATGTCTGGTAGAATTCAGCAGTGAATCCATCTGGTCCTGGGCTTTTCTTTGTTGGGAGGGCCTTTATTACTGTTTCAATTTCTGTCTCAGTTATGGGTCTGTTTAGGTTTTCGATGTCGTCCTGGTTCAATTTAGGTAGGTTGCATGTTTCTAGGAATCTATCCATTTCTGATAGGTTTCCCTGTTTGCTGGCATACAGGTCCTTGTAGTAATTTCTGATGATTCTTTTTATTTCTGTGGTGTCTGTTGTTACGTTTCCTTTTTCATCTCTGATTTTATTGATTTGGGTCTTTTCTTTTTTTAGTTAGTTGGGCCAATGGGGTGTCAATTTTGTTTATTTTTTTCAAAAAACCAGCTCCTCGTTTGGCTGATTTTTTGTAACTCCTACCTTTCACCTTACACAAAAATCCACTCAATATGGATTAAAGACTTAAATCTACGACCTGACACCATCAAATTTTTAGAGAGCATTGGAGAAACCCTGCAAGATATAGGTACCTGCAAAGACTTCCTAGAAAAGAGCCTGGAGGCACAGGCAGTCAAAGCCAAAATTAATTATTGGGATTGCATCAAATTGAAGTTTCTGTACTGCAAAAGAAACAATCAGGAGAGTGAAGAGGCAACCGATAGAATGGGAAAAAATATTTGCAAACTACGCAACAGATAAAGGGTTGATAACCAGAATCTACAAAGAAATCAAGAAACTCCACAATATCAAAACAAACAACCCACTTAAGAGATGGGCCAAGGACCTCAATAGACATTTTTCAAAAGAGGAAATCCAAATGGCCAACAGATACATGAAAAAATGTTCAGGATCACTAGCAATCAGGGAAATGCAAATCAAAACCACAATGAGGTTTCACCTCACTCTGGTTAGAATGGCTCACATTCAGAAATCTACCAACAATAGATGCTGGAGAGGATGTGGGGAAAAAGGGGAACTAACCCACTGTTGGTGGGAATGCAAACTGGTCAAGCCACTATGGAAGTCCGTCTGGAGATTCCTCAGAAACCTGAATATAACCCTACCATACAACCCAGCCATACCACTCCTTGGAATTTACCACTCCTTAGATTAGTCTTTCAACTTTCTGTGACTGAATTCTTCCTGAAGTAGCTGACAACTCAACTGAGGTTTTTGACTTGTACAAGGCTCTCTCAGTATTTCTCCATCAAAGCAAGAGTAGAGGTTAAAATGAAGACTGAGATAACCATATCACTTGAGACTTTATGGGGACCTTTTTCATATGTACAATCTACAGTCATGCTGAGAAGTCATGTTACTGATTAGAAGAGCTTTCAAATACATTGAATTTCTCATTTCTACTTCAGGGTGAAAAGACTGAAAATGAGGAGTTACTTGTTGCTCAAATGAATTCCTTCATTTGACTAATATATACTTACCTTCCAAAATGCTAGAAAAATGCTTAATACAAACTACTTAGGAATTTGATAATCATTTCTTTTTCACTTAAAACCATGTATAATGCTTATAGATGATAAATATTAGTACCATCTTTGTTTCATACAGTTAAAAAGTATTTTTGTTTACAGGTTCATTTCACTTATTAGAGCAGTAGAAATTTTGAGAATTTCTTTTCTTGTCCTTATGATTTATTAGGTCAAATAAATCAAATGGAATGAAGCCAAACTTAAAATGATAAACTATTGCTATGAACTAAAAAGTGACCTGTTGGCTTTTAGTGTCCTAGATGTCCCGCATATACGTGGGGAGAACCACTGTGGAGGGAATTGTTTTGCAACTACTTTCTATCTTGTCTATATAAAATCCATGTTGAGGGCAATTGGGTATAGTAAAGGCATCCTTTGGGTCAGTATAAAAGGTGATGAGGAGTGAAAGGAAACTTTAGTAAGTCTGTCATTGTCTGACCCCAGCCCAATTACTTAATGATAATTGGTCTTCTAAGTTGAAAGAGTATGACTCAGATGTTATAACACGTTCAAGTGAGGATGAATGACCAAAGGTTTTGGAGAATTGGAACAACTGTAGACTACAACAATGAATAAACTGAGATATTAACTGCTAGTACTTCAGTTTACCATGCTGACATGAAAAGATAATGGACTAACATTTATTGTATCATAGTGCAGGTTAAGCTAATCTATCAAATAGACTCCAAAGTATAGTCTTGAAGATTGACATTTCATGTAAGTGGCCAAAGGGAGGCAGAAAACTGATCTGTAGATCAGTGCTTCAGGAGCAGTCACTTGGTATCTTGGATGTAGGTGCTATCTGTGGGCTTAAGGTTGTCCCCATTTCCAGCCTGAAGAAGAGTGTATAAAGAGAAAGCAGCTCGTCGTCAGGTTGTAGATTCCTCAGATAGTACAGCTGTGATTTCTACCTGAGCTCAGTCACGTGTTTGTCCCTGGTGGTGTAGAATACTGGTAAATCTAGCTTAGCAGCCATCTGCTCATTTATAACTGGGGAGATGTGAGGGTTGTTCTTAAAAGGACTAAGAAAAGATGATGGGGCTGGTTTTGCAGTCTCCTAATTGAGATGTCTTTTTTTAAAATTTTTACTAGAAAGGTCTGTTATGCTGTCACTGTTGGGATTACATTTATCTTCTGCTCTGATATCAGTGTGTAATAAAGTTTTCCAATGGCTACATGTGTTACATGTCTGTTCTATTATGGTTAATTCATCTAGATGAAATTTTCAGTCATGACAGAGGCCATAGGGTTGTTTCACTTGACTGTATCTGCTAATCATAATGCTATCAGTTACCTCTTCTGTTTGATAGTAAGCTTAGGTTGACTTTTGGACAGTGCTGAATTATTTGACAGCCCATATGCCTTGCATGCCACAGATGAGCAGTTCTCCAAATCTTCCTCAGGATTACAAGATTTAAAGGACACTGATTTTTGCAGTATTTCTAATAGCTTGTCTTGGGGATGCCATTCTTAGTTTGTGCCAGCAAATTAAAAACATGAATATAGAGCAATTTAGGAATACTGTTAGTCTGATTAAATAAGAAATACTTAGGAGCTCAGCACCATGAACTATAGTGCAGAGATCAACTAAAAGCTTTGTAGAGATGTAAATCTTTTATTGTATTATGTGGTCTTTGACCCCTAGTACCTGGTGCAGAGCTACCAAATCCCTTGGAATTTCCTGAGAGGAGCATTTTTTTTTTTAATTTTTATCTTATTTATTTTACTTATTTGAAAGAGTTACAAAGAGAGGTAGACAGAGAGGACTTCTATCCACTGGTTCATTCTCCAAATGACTGGGATGGCTGGAGCTGAGCTGATGTGAAGCCAGGAGCCTGGAGCTTCTTTTGGGTCTCCCACGTGAGTGCTGGGGCCTAAATGCTAGGACCATCTTCTGCTTTCCCAGGCCCATTAGCAGTGGGCTGGGTTGCAAATGGAGCACAGCCGGGACTTGAACCAATGCCCATATGGGATGCTGGCACTGCAGGCAGGCCAGGACTTTAGCCCACTGTGCCACAGTGCTGGCCCTCATCTTTGTTCTAATGAGATTATTTTTGATTGGATCAGGATAGGAGATGGTCGTCAGGGTAATCATGTGATTACAGGGTTTAAACTTTGAGTTCCTTGCCTCCCACTCTCTAGAGAGGGAAGGGGGCTGAAGATTGGCACCCTTGGTCTATGAAGGAATCAATCATGCCTTCATAATTACTTAGACAAAAAATCTTAAAGGACTAGGTCTAAGAACCTTTCAGATATTGAAATACATGGGCATCCCTCAATAGCGGTGTGCCAGGAGAGGACATGGAAGTCTGACCACCTTTTTTGTATGGATAACCTCTGTTCTTTGTAGTATTAAAACAAATTGGAAAACTTAAGTGCTTCTCACATTAAAGAGGAGTTGGTGGAGGAGCCCTCACTTAAAACCAGTAGTCACAAGTATAAGTGGCAGCACACTGTTTGGAATTAGCATCTGAAGTTGGAGACAGTCCTGAGGGACTGAGCCCTCAATTTATGGAGTCCGAGATGGTCTCTGAGAAGATAATGTCAGATTTGAGTTAAATTATAGGATACCCAGTTCACTAGAGAATTGTTGGAGTTGGTTAAAAGGGGAACATCTCCACGTCAGGTATGTTGAGCAGTGTGTGGAGTAGATGGGGAAAAGTTCTGCTTTTCTGATGCTTTTTCAAAACTGCCTAATGACTCTGCTCATTCTAGCTTTTATAATTAGAAACCGGTTCTGGAAGACCACACTTGTAACCTGATGCCAGATTGTCTTGTGATCAGCCAGCCTACCAACAAGTAATAAATTCACTCAGTCATGTAATACACAATTTTATGATGTGCCAAGTTCTATGGTAGGTGTTAGAAGCTATAAAAGATTGACTTTACAAGGGTGTGTGGCACATCCAAAGGGACCTGTATGTCATATAGCCAGATAAATGGAATTGGACCTTAAGAAGGTGATCTGGCCTGGAGATAAATACTTGGGTGTTTGGTTTATTGCCGGTGATTCAAACCTTATTAATTGATGGACTTATCTAAGAAGTGAATGAAAGCCTGGGATAGAACCTTACCATTGATAGAAAAATGGACAGAAGCAGGAAGGAAGAAGACCGAGAGATCTCCGTGTTGAGACAAAAGTCACTTCAGAGAATACCAGGGAAGGAAAGCATATCATTTAAAAGGGCAAGTGCTACAGGAACCAGTCATAAGGAACTATGGGGGGCCACTAGAGTATGTGAGAAGACAGTAGTTGTATTGAGGAGTTGAAGTAGAAGCAAGGTTTCTGTTTGAGAACTAAGTAAGAAAGAATAGAGAGGGTTGAAGAACAGACAGTGGCAACAGAGTCGATACGTTAAGGCTGAGACTCTTAAATTGATTGTGGTTTTTAACTTTTAAGAATGTTTTATTGAAAGAATTTGTGCTGACATTGGTTGAGTACGAGATGCTTATTTTCTTGTCTTGCCTATGTAATTCCCACAGTGAATATATCTAGTTTTTTACATTTGCTGTGCAGATGTACCTTTCCATTAAAATGACAATTTTTGAGGGCAGCATTTATTATGGTAGTCATTTCCTAATTGTATAAATTTCTTGTACCTAGTGATATTTCTGTTCATTTGAACAGCTGGCCTCCTTGTTGCTTCTTTGACCAAAGGTGAATTAGGAGTTCTATATTAGGTGTTAGAAAAGTGCTGGCAGGGTTTCACAAGCTAAGTTACGCTGATTATAATATGAAGATTTTTTTCAGCTAGGGGGTGGGGGATCTTGGATCTCTGCAAGCTTTGATTACCCGTATTTTAAAATCCACTTAAAGCAAATGATACATAAGATCATATTATTAAAATTCATATGTAATAGGCCTCTCCCAGAACTGACCTATTTCAGACAAAAGGAGGTTTGCATTAAATAGGCTTATCCTATGTAGATATGTAACGTTTGGTGTATCTGTAAACCTCTAATCACTTGAAATGCTTCATACTAATTGCTGTGGAACATTTGCATTAAAAGAAATGAAAGGAGAACTTGCTGGAATATATCTCTAAAATGATCCTAATTTGCATAAGTTTTAGCCAAGGAGCAGATGTCTTTTTAATGCTGTACCTTTGTTTAAAAATTTTTTAAAAACATTTTATAAATAAGACTGTATAAATTGGTCTCCTACATCCTAATTTGGAGATGTTTTTATCAGAACACTGACAAGGGCGAGTAGCAACACCAACTTAGTCCCAGAATAAAACTGAAGAAAATTGTTTGAATACAGCATTTTGGATCTAGTTTTCTGGAACTTCAACATGATCAAATCTTGTAAATATTTTCTTGGGTTGTACTTTACTTCATGATTTATAAAATTTGTGTAGTAAAATCTGAGTATATGACATCTTATAACTATGAAATATACACAAAAAATGAAGTCAGCCCTTGTTTCCATCTACTGTTGGCTGCTTTGAATTTTTGATGTGTTTTCCTTTTTTTCTAAATTGTGATGAGATTATGCAGTCTTGTTTCTTTAACATCATAATTGGGGTTTGTATTAGGTTATTTTACAGGGTTTTTAAGGATTTGCATAATTCAGGTTGATTAAACTTCATTTTAGTTCCTGTTTTTGGAACCTAAGATATACCCAGTTTTTTTTTTTTTTTTGTCAGAAATAATTGTCAGTATATAATACAATTTTGATGAATATTATTTGGTTCAATCTAATTACATTCTCTGGATGGCTTCTAGATACAAAACTTGTAGATAAAGATGTTTTAAATGCACACCACATTTCACCAAATATGATTCTTCAACTACATGTAAATATTTCAAAAAGGTGTTAGAAAATGTACGTCATGTTAAAATTCTCTGCCAACTGCAAAGATACGTAATATGTATCTTTTGTCTAAGATTTTGTTTAATAAATTTATCTAACCATTTAATTTATCTAACCATTCTTTGAAACTTGTACATTATAAATTCTTTTTTCTTACACATGGTTCAGATGTGGGATGTGTCCATATACATAAATAAAAAGTGTACCTAATTTTACATATGTCTTAGAAATTTATAGACAGTTAATTTAAATTCACATGCATGTTTAATTTAAAGAAGTATTTGTTAAATTTTCTGAATTGTGAATGCCTGAGAATATCTTTGTTTTGTGATGCTAGAACTCCCTGGCAGTACTATTGATAGTTTATCTATGGATCTGATTTCAGTGGGGACTTAAGATGGCTTAAAGTGCTAGAGTCAATCTTTTTTTGATCTTGGTTTTAAAAAAAAAAAAAACAACCTGTGTTGTGCATACAGCCTTTTATTGCTTGTTTTATTCAGTGTTCATATTCAACTTCTTAAGATTTATTTGGAAGAGTTATAGAGAAGGGGAGAGAGAGAGGGAGGGGAAGAGAGGGAGGGCGCTGTGGCACAGCAGGTTAAAGCCCTGGCCTGCAGTGCTGGCATTCTGTATATGTACTGGTTCAAGCCCTGGTTGCTCTAATTCAGCTCAGTTTTAATTTTTTTTTTTTTTTTTTTGACAGGCAGAGTGGACAGTGAGAGAGAGAGACAGAGAGAAAGGTATTCCTTTTGCTGTTGGTTCACCCTCCAATGGCCGCCACGGCTGGCGCACCGCGCTGATCCGATAGCAGAAGCCAGGTGCTTATCCTGGTCTCCCATGGGGTGCAGGGCCCAAGGACTTGGGCCATCCTCCACTGCACTCCCTGGCCACAGCAGAGAGCTGGCCTGGAAGAGGAGCAACCAGGACAGAATCCGGCGCTCCGACCGGGACTACAACCCGGTGTGCCAGCGCTGCAAGGCGGAGGATTAGCCTAGTGAGCCGCAGCGCTGGCCAGCTGAATTGTCAGCTCAGTTTTGACCATTTGGAGAGTGAACCAGTGGATGGAAGACCTCTATTTCTGTCTCTACCTCTCTCTGTAACTCTAGCAAATAAATAAATCTTTAAAAACTCTTGATTGTATAGTTTTTTCTTAATGTACAAATTCATGAACTTCTTGAAATATCCTTATAATTGCTAAAAGTAGCAATTGTACCAGTGGTGCAAATGAACCTCATATTGAGGAATCTCAAGTTGAAGAATCTGATGTAATAACCTATGGGTTCTTTTTCTGCATAATTCTCATGTGACAGATGGTTCATTTTTTCAGAGATCTCTTAAGTGATTGATTTACAAAAATCAATGTATATACATTTATTTAGGACAGGATACACTTGACCTTTAATGTTATTTTGGAAGGCAAAGACTAAAAAAAAGCAAATACACTACTTTGTGTACATAAAGAAAATGGATATTTATTAATGGTAAGCAAGTGCCCAGTGCTTGTGGGATGCATATATGAAGTATCCTGTAGATTTTTCAGTTGGGAAGTGGTTACTATAAGATGATGAAATGAAGATGTGTATTGTCTGTTTCATTGAGAGGCAGAGATGGAGATTGTCTAAAGCTCCCTTCTGCTGGTTCACTCCCCAAATGACAGCAATGGCTGGAGCTGGGTCAGGCCAAAGCCAGGAACCAAATCCAGGTGTCCCACATAGATGGATGGAACCCAATGACTTGAACGTACGCTATTGGCTCCCAGGTTCCATACCTGTAGGAAGTTTGGGTCAGTAGCTACAACTGAATATCAAACCCAGGCATTAAGAGAGCAGGTGTGGATGTGTTAACAGTTAAGCCACATAGCTCCTCTCTGCTTTATTCTTCCTGTTAAGTCTGCAGGAACTTTGGCTCACTCAAGTAGGTCACATGGCTCCCATGGAAGATGATAGAAATTCTAGGGCTTTTTTCTCTCCCTGTAATAGCTTTTTTTTTTTTTTTTTTTTTTTTGAGTGCAAAAGAAACCTCCAGTGCTATTGATATGCTGATCAGATTCTGAGGAAATAGCATTCTTTTCCAAATGGCTATGCTAGTTAGGCTTAGAACTTCAGGGATTATAACCTAAAATATTATTCCTTGCAGTCATAAGGAGTCTTAGAATTCTGGTGACAGTTGTCATGAGGTTTCATTTCTCTTCTGTGTAGGAATACATGGACTCCAATAAATATGTTGAACATCTGTTAAATCAACTAGAAGAGCAGCACAGAAGTCTCTGGAGGTAAGTTCATGTTCTTGTTTGCTAAAGCGGCAGCCTGCATATCCTTGATCTTGATCATAGCAGTAAGTTGGAAAAGGGTCTCTTGAAGTTTGGGCCAGAAATAATTTGGATGCAAAAATCACCAGAGGTTGCCTGAGATTGTTTCTTTTAACTAAAGAAAAATGGTGCCGGAAGTTGCTGTTGGTCCAAGTCTGTTCAGAGCAGTAAAGATGGTAGATTTGTTAAAATCAGGGTCACATGGCAAACTTGTAAACCTAGAACCCACATTCTGATGCCTGCCTGCTTAAAGATTGATGTTTATCTGCTTCAGTGTTCTGCTGCTTAAGTGGTGATATTGCTGTACAGTTAAGAGATCTTTGGTCTTATTCTACATGGAAGTTCAAACTCTAAGGAAAGGATCTGTCAGTATTTCTACAGATACATTGAATACAGATTAATATTTTAGAAGTCATTGCTAAGTCACTTGTGCATTCCTTGGGGCCTCTCTGGAATGGAGGCTGACAGAGATGGTTGCGAATTCATTGAGGTTTTAGGATCCACATGTAATCGTGTTTATAATGCAACTATGGAATTTGAATTCCTCTTTATAAGTTGTATGACTATCTTTGGGAAATAAATTTGGTCATCTGTAATTATATGATGCCTCACATTATACCAGAATTATTTAATATTACAGTTGTCTCACTCAGGATCAATCCCCTGAAGTCCTTTATTTCTTACTTGTTTTTTGTAGATGCCAGATAAATATTTACTAACCCTATGGCTTTCTTGCCAAACCTCATCTTCAAACTTGCCATGTGGGCTGTGTACCTGGTCACATTGTCTCTTTATGCAACATTGTAACACATTCTAATTTTAAATTCTTCTTCTCTAAAGAGTTCTGAAAATACACTGTCATATATTTTAACGTTCTGTGGCTTTATATTGGTTTTCCTCCTGGAGAACAGATCTCTGATTATAACAGTAGAAAACACTCCATAAGTAGAGAAATTGCTGGTAGGGTATAATAGAAGTTCAATTTTAAAGTTTGATTACCTGTAATGGACATTTTAGTTAACTTTTTATAATTTGCAATACTCGTAAGATTAACTTTTGAAAGATCTATGACCTCATTTTGATGTAGTTTTCTTTTGTGAATCAAAACATTAATACAACTTCAGAAATTGATTTATAGTTGGGGGCTTCATATTTTTATAATTAAGGAACTGATCAATTACATCAACTGTATGGAACTAGTTTTAATTTTCAAGAGAAATATACAAAAAAGGGGGAAATAACATGATGCCAGCAGTTTAGAGTTTAATTTGATCTATAAATAATGTCTTACACATCATTGTTGGGGAGTAATGGTTTCATGGGCTCTTTGGAACTGAAAAATCCTGCATGGAATAGGCTATTTTCTCTGCTTTCTTCAGGTAGTTAATAAAAACCTTTTGGTCTTCTCAGATATTATTAAATTAAAATCCCAGGTTTTTTGGCATGGACTTAACATAAAGTAAAAGCTCAGAATTATGTGTAGTCGCTTGCCTTTTCCTTCAGAAATGGAATTATTACTGTTAAAGAACCAAATTCTAATGTAGAGTGGCAGAGGACCTAATAAGAGGACTCCATTTGAATAACAATAGAGGGCAATAATGACATTTGAATAGGCAGGATGACTACCAGTGAGAAAATGGAAATCAGTAGTATTGAAAAGAAAATGGAAAACCCAGTAATAGTAGACTTACATATGACTTACTGAATCATGAAATTACATTTGATTATGTTTTGCAAACAGATCCTCACTTGATGGACTTAAAGTGACAGGCTTTATGATGATTATTATAATATCATAACTGCAACTATAGCCAAATTGTTTTTGGTGAAGAATATGTAACAGTGAACTGGTTAGGATTAATTTTCTTAAAAAATTTTTATTCATGAATTAAGGTAGAATATGATGTACAAAGGATCATGGGAATTGCATGGCAGTTACACAAGCACAACTGAATTGCCTGAAGTTAAACAAATGTCCTCATAAATCAGGATAGACTTCTCTGATTTTATTATGCCTTTGATTTGTGGCTGCTGCAGTGATCATGGAGTGGGCTATTTGTCAATACTGCTGATATTAACTGATGGCCTTCCGTTTATACTTGAGTTAACTTAAAACTTGAGACAAGTTCTGAATATTTAAATATTCCTATAATAATTTGGGTTCAGCATTAATTTATGGCTGCCACCTTTGAGGACTGATCAAATGCATGATAAATACAGGTCATCTTGTATCCACTTGCTGAATGATAGAATTGGGCAAATGTAGAAGATTGGGGAAACGATTAAAAAGTCTTTCATTATCTTCATGGAGAGGGCTACTAGTCTTCAACAGACTTTTTTTTGTTCCTTAAAGCATAACCATTTGTTGTGGCACAAAAATACATTGTAATTAGCCGGCACCGTGGCTCAATAGGCTAATCCTCCGCCTGTGGCGCCGGCACACCAGGTTCTAGTCCCGGTCGGGACGCCGGATTCTGTCCCAGTTGCCCCTCTTCTAGGCCAGCTCTCTGCTATGGCCCGGGAGTGCAGTGGAGGATGGCCCAAGTCCTTGGGCCCTGCACCTGCATGGGAGACCAGGAGAAGCACCTGGCTCCTGTCATCGGATCAGCGTGGTGTGCCGGCCGCAGCGCGCCGGCCGTGGCGGCCATTGGAGGGTGAACCAACGGCAAAAGGAAAACTCTGTCTCTCTCTCTCTCACTGTCCACTCTGCCTGTCCAAAAAAAAAAAAAAAGTATCTGTATAATCTCTACAACATAATTATATTATCAATGCAATCTTAAGCATAGCATGTAAGATTACTGAACACTGAAGATATATTAAACATATAATATCTAGAATAATATGTTATATTTATACGATAATACATTGTGGATGCCAGTAACTCAACCAGATAATGTAAGATTACTCCAGATTTTTCTAATTCAAATTGGAGACGGTATGATCAAATGCCTGTAAGTTCACAGAGAAGAACTTAGTAGGTCTGCATGGCTAAAATCAGAAGATAGAACCTGGGGAATGTGGAGTGCCAGCTCCCAGCCCTGGGAGTCTACACTTAGTTGTATTTGAACAGGCTGTATCTGGACTATGGATTTTCGACCAAGGCACCATTGCTGTTACTATTTGGAGCCAGATGATTGTTTTTTGGTGGGAGGGATGTGCCTGTTCTGTGCATTATAGGGTGTCAGGGGTTTTCCTCAACTTTTTCTTAGTATTTGATGGTACGTCCCCTCATGTAAAAATTAAAAATGCCTCTAGATACTTCCTAAGTGCTCCTACTGTGCAAAACCTTCTTTCCCACTTCCAGAACCTGTGATTGGAAAAATCTATGAAAATGTTTTCCAAACCATATTCAAAGAAATAATAATGTCTGGGTCATGAGATCTCTCTCTCTCTTTTTTTTAAAAGACTTATTTATTTGAAAGTCAGAGTTACACAGAGAAGGAGAGACACACACACACACACACAGAGAAAGAGAGAGAGAGAGAGAGGTCTTCCATCTGACGGTTTACTCCCCAATTAGCTGCAACTGCCAGAGTTGTGCCCATCTGAAGCCAGGAGCCAAGAGTTTCCTCCGGGTCTTCCCACGTGGGTGTAGTGGCCCAAGGACATGGGCCATCTTCCATTACTTTCCAAGGCTATAGCAGAGAGTTGGATCAGATTTGGAGCAGCAGGGACTTGAGCTGGCGTCCATATGGGATGCTGGCACTGCAGGTGGCAGTTACCCGCTATGCCACAGTGCTGATCCCATGATAATATCTTTAAAACAAAGGTATTCTATGGTTAAAATTTTCAAAAAATGCTAGATCAAATTTTTTAGTTCTGTTTCAATTACAGAATTTATGAGCACATATTAGCAATATAAACTGGTTTGTATATATGCAATATAATTTTAAAACAAAAAAATCCCCAAATTAGATCTGCCTTGGAGCATTCAGCCTAAGGTTCCAAGGTATACCTTGGGAATTGGCAGTCCACTGACAGCCAAATATGTTCTATGCTTCCTAAATTTCTTCTTCCTCAGCCAAAGATTTTACTGGTACTGGACAGGGTGATTTGATGAAAAGGTATCCAACAATATGAAGAGCCAAAGTTATTGGAAAAGGTGAGAAAGTCAATTCTTAGTAAATCCAATCTGAATTTCCTCACCATTTTTCAGAGGGACAGCCCAAGCCTCAAAACCAGATTCCATGAATCTCTGAACTAGTGATTCCAACTGTTCATTCTAGTAAAGCATTTAATGCCTACTTCCCGAGGGGGGAGAATTAAGTTTCTTACATCACCAGCAGAATAGAACATCTAATTGAAAAGCATGACTAAATCTCCAACTAGAAGAATATGCTGGAGTTCATCACTTCTGGCATTAATATGATAGTATATCAGAAATTCTTTAAAACATAGTTTTACCTTTGTGGCTTTCATATAATTGCTATTCTAGCAAGAAAAAAAACGGGTGAAAACTTTTTCATTTTCATCGGGACTCAAGTTCTGCTTATCTTAAAAACATTGAACATGGGGGCCTCCACTGCAGCATAATGGGTAAAGCTGCTGCATGCAGTGCTGGCATCCCATGTAGGTGCCAGTTCGAGTCCTGGCTGCTCCACTTCTGATCCAGCTCTCTGCTATGGCCTGATAAAACAGTAGAAGATGGCCCAAAGTCTTTGGGCCCCTGCATCTGCATGGGAGACCTGGAAGGAGCTCCTGACTTTGGATTGACACAGCTGTAGCTGTTGTAGCCAATTGGGGAGTGAACCAGTGGGTGAAAGATCTCTCTCTCTCTCTCTGCCTCTCCTTCTCTCTCTGTATAACTCTCTCTCTGGCAAATAAGTAAATAAATCTTAAAAAAAAATTGACTGTGGACATAAAATGATCTGTAGTGCTCACTCATGTTACCCATTATTTTGAGTATATTGATAAGAATTTTGTCTAAATGTTATTTGCATCAGTGTCAAAAGTTTCTTCCAGCTCTAGAAAAAGATTTCCAGGTAGCTATGTCATAATATCCTATCCTGATAAATGAACAGTTGTTAACTAATGTGTTAGTAGAAATTGTCTCCAAGTTGTAAAATAGAAATATGAAATAAGCACATATGACCTGAGTAAAGTCAGACCCAACGTCTCTCTGATTTCCCTCTTACATATTCTGTATCTTAGAATCAGTGATCCAGGCATTCCAAGAATTAGCATGCCCCTATTCTCACAGGGTTGATTTATGTAGACTAAGAAGATGCTAAGTATTAAACAGGTTGTCTCTACTGTAATCATAGGCCTCCACAGAGAGTTCTTAATTGGCAACACGTAAAATTGCTCTGCATGAATTCTTTTTTTTTTTTTTTTTTTTTTTTTTTTTTTTTTTTTTTTTTTTGACAGGCAGAGTGGACAGTGAGAGAGAGACAGAGAGAGAAAGGTCTTCCTTTGCCGTTGGTTCACCCTCCAATGGCCGCCGCTGCAGCCGGCGCACCGCGCTGATCCTGGCAGGAGCCAGGAGCCAGGTGCTTTTCCTGGTCTCCCATGGGGTGCAGGGCCCAAGCACCTGGGCCATCCTCCACTGCACTCCCTGGCCATAGCAGAGAGCTGGCCTGGAAGAGGGGCAACCGGGACAGAATCCGGCGCCCCAACCGGGACTAGAACCCGGTGTGCCGGCGCCGCTAGGTGGAGGATTAGCCTATTGAGCCACGGCGCCGGCTTCTGCATGAATTCTTAATAGTGGACACCAAATAAAATAAGAACCATGATTTGTTTAAATCATGGTTCTTATTTTATTTGGTGTCCACTATTAAGAATTCATGCAGAGCCACGGCGCCGGCTTCTGCATGAATTCTTAATAGTGGACACCAAATAAAATAAGAACCATGATTTGTTTAAATCCCCTTCAAGAGAAAATGAGGCTATCTCTGGGGGATAGAATGTGTAGCAAACAAAGAGCTCGGTGCTGCGTAATAGCAATGAAAGACTCTGAAAGCAAAACATTATGCTATGCCAATTCAATAACGACACAGGGTTCCCTACTCTGCATCTCTCTTTCTCTGCTGGAGGTCAGAGGAGACCAGACCTAGCAAGCTTTCCATTATCTTCCCCTCCTCTCAACCCTTGGGCTGAATTTCTAAATCATAGCTGTATTGGCCAACGAGTGCAAGCCCCAGGGCCACCCTTGTCACCCATCAATGTCATTTCCCAATTACTCACCAGGGGTTGTGTCAGAGATGCAGACAGCCCCAGACCCCTGCCAAGATAAGAGTCTGCCCTCTATGGCATGCCCTCTGCCCAGCACAAAAGAGAATAAATCAAGGCTCTGGAAATTGGATATTGCCACATGCTTGAATGGTTATGTCATCCCTGGCTGTGGTAAGGAGGGCTGTGGGCTAAACTGCACAGGAAGGGATACTTACAGATGGCTGGTCCTGCTTTAGAGGAGCAAGGGAGTGATAAAGCTTTATAAAACTCCTGCTGAAGTGATGCCACTAGCTTCAAAGCAACTTCTTTCCACAATGTAAGGGGTTTGGAGGACTAAATCTGAAAAGATACTGGATGGACAAAACCAGAAGATGACTTGAGTTCCTTACATCCTAGGACAAATCAACTTTATAGTTTCTATGGATGACTTGTATGTGATCTGTATGCCTTTCTACTTAGGGGGTGCTTTGTACCCAGGTCTTCTGGAGCAAAGAAACGAAAAAGGTCTTGGTAAAACTATATGAACTTGATATCCATGCTCTCTTAATTCTTAGAATTAGTTCCTCTTTTTTGGAAGAGGCATGGCAATCCATCATAACATACTTAGATTTCTTATAAATTGACAAACTACATGACTTTTTTTTTTTTTTTTTTTTTTGACAGGCAGAGTTAGGAGAGAGAGTGACAGAGAGAAAGGTCTTCCCTCCATTGGTTCACCCCCCAAATGGCCACTACGGCTGGAGCACTGTACCGATCTGAGGCCAGGAGCCAGGTGCTTCCTCCCGGTCTCCCATGCGGGTGCAGGGCCCAAGCACTTGGGCCATCCTCCATTGCCTTCCCGGGCCATAGCAGAGAGCTGGACTGCAAGAGGAGCAACAGGGTCAGAATCCGGCACCCCAGCCAGGACTAGAACCCGGGCTGCCAGCGCCACAGGCCGAGAATTAGCCCAGTGAGTCGTGGCACCAGCCTCAATTTTTCTTGCTAACAAGGTTTGTATTGAAGACAAAGTGATAAGACCTACAAGAGTTGAAAGTCATGGCCAGTGCTATGGCTCACTGGGCTGGTCCTCCGCCTGCAGCGCCAGCACCCCGGATTCTAGTCCTGGTTGGGGTGCCGGTTCTGTCCCGGTTGCTCCTCTTCTAGTCCAACTCTCTGCTGTGGCCCGGGAAGGCAATGGAGGATGGCCCAAGTCCTTCGGCCCTGCACCCGTATGGGAGACCGGGAGGAAGCACCTGGCTCCTGGCTTTGGATCAGTACAGTGCTCCGGCTGTAGCGGCCATTTGGGGGCTGAACCAACGGAGGGAAGACCTGTCTCTCTGTCTCTCTGTCTCTCTGTCTCTGTCTCTCTCACTAACTCTGCCTGTCAAAAAAAAAAAATTGATATCTACCTGTAAAGACAGTTCCACTGGGACTGGAAGAAGGGATCAGTAAAATATTTTAGGACACCATGTCCTTTAGAAGTTTGAAGGGGGTTTCCTCGAGGAGATGGTGTGTTGACCTAAGTCTTGAGTGGGAACCAGTGGGTGGAGTGAAGGCAGATGAAGAGCTGCTTACTAAATACACTGAATTTGAGTTGCTCTTAATATTTCAATTTTCAGATTGTGCACAGGATGAGAAATTCAAGTCTGGATCTCCTTACAGTTGATAAATCACAGTATGCTTAACGATTAGATTGACCTACAGGGAAACCAGTTTGTTCTCTAACAGACCTAGGAAATATCCTCACTTCCAAGATGGATTTACTGTGGCCATGAAAAGCTGGAGTTGAGTAATATAAGTAAGCCCATAGATGACTTAAATAATTCTACTTGTAGTTTAAACAGGTTTATGGTTGAGAGACACTCTGAAAGTATCAAAAAAAAAAATACAACAGTAAGTTTTGGGGATTGGCCAGAGAAATTTACTACTATTCAATCTGAGGAGATTTGGCTTAAAATATTGTTATTTTTAGATCCATGCTTATCTTAATGTGAAGGCCAGGAACATAGTATGATTTATTTATCTGAAACTTAAATAAAGAGCCTCAAGCACAAGGCATTTTGTAGATTTATACAGAGTAATAAAGATCACAAATACTCCCTACTAAGTTGAAAGAAAAACTCCAGCAGGCAACAGTATAAATGAACCACTTGACACTAATACATGTCTTGTGGCTGAATACATCCACAGTAAGAAATGATTAAATGCTTTATAAAATCTGGGAACAAATGGGTAATTTACCCTGGCCTCCCATTGAAATATAATAGAAAAATTGAACTTTTTAGTGCTTTGGTATACTTGAAGTTTGTTTTCTATAAAACTTGAAGATAGAACTACATACCTTTCCATATGGGTAACTTTTTTTTTTTTTTGAAGATTCATTTTATATTCTTGAAAGTCAGAGTTACAGAGAGAGGTAGAGACAGAGGTTGTCCATCTACTGGTTCACTCCCCAAATGTTTGCAATACCTGGAGCTGGGCAATTCTGAGCCAGGATGAGGAGCTTCTTCCTGGTCTCCCATGTGGGTGTAGGGACCCAAGGACTTGGGCCATCCTCTATTGCTTTCTGAGCTGCATTAGCAGGGATCTGGATCAGAAGCAAAGCAGCTGGGACTCAAACCAGTGCCCATATGGGATGCTGGCACTACATAGGTCAAGGCTTTTTTTTTTTTTTTTTTTTTTGACAGGCAGAGTGGACAGTGAGAGAGAGAGAGACAGAAAGGAAGGTCTTCCTTTGCCGTTGGTTCACCCTCCAATGGCTGCCGCGGCTGGCGCGCTGCGGCCGGCGCACCGCGCTGATCCGATGGCAGGAGCCAGGAGCCAGGTGCTTTTCCTGGTCTCCCATGGGGTGCAGGGCCCAAGCACCTGGGCCATCCTCCACTGCACTCCCAGGCCACAGCAGAGAGCTGGCCTGGAAGAGGGGCAACCGGGACAGAATCCGGCGCCCCGACCGGGACTAGAACCCGGTGTGCCGGCGCCGCTAGGCGGAGGATTAGCCTAGTGAGCTGCGGCGCCGGCCTAGGTCAAGGCTTTAACCCACTGCCCCACCGCTCCAGCCCCTGTATTTAACAGGTAGAAAGCTCCCATGTGCTGGTTCACTTGCCAAATACCAAGGCTAGGTTGAGACCACAACCAGAAGCTGGGAACATAATCCATGACTTCCAGGTGAGTAGCTGGAACCCTATTACTTGAACTATTACCAGTTTCCCAGGGACTGCATTGGCAAGAAGCTAGAGTCGGGAGCTATAGATGGGAATCTAACACAGGTGCTCAGTATGGATGTGCATGTTTCAACCAGTAGGCTAAATGCCTGTTCCATCTCCAGATTTTTGAAGGAGTAAATGTTTGCTCTTTTCCCAATTTTTGACCTTTCTATATTCAGAAACATGGGATCGAGTTCCATGACCACCCACTGGTTTCAGGGAGATGTGATTGGACCTCTTTAAAAAAGAGAAAATGCAAAGTATGTTTTTCCTTAGAGGCTCTAACTATGGCATATTATATAATTTTGCATTAGAAATGAGATCTTCCGACCAGCACTGTAGCACAACACATTAAAGCCACTGTCTGCAGCTCCAGCATCTCATATGGGCGCTGGTTCAAGTCCTGGCAGCTCCAATTCCCATCCAACTCCTTGCTAAAACACTTTGGGAGGGCAGCGGAACATGGTCCAAGTCCTTGGGTCCCTGCCACCATTGTGAGAGACCTGGAGGAAGCCCATGCCTGGCTGTTGTGGCCATTTAGGGAGTGAGCCTGCAGATGAAAGATCTTTATCTTTGTGTCTCCTTCTCTGTACTCTGCCTTTCAAATAAATCTTTAAAAAAAAAAGATTTTTTAATTTGATTTTCTTTTTTTTTTTTTTTTTTTTTTTGACAGACAGAGTGGACAGTGAGAGAGAGAGACAGAGAGAAAGGTCTTCCTTTTGCCGTTGGTTCACCCTCCAATGGCCGCCGCGGCCAGCGCGCTGGGGCCCGCGCACCGCGCTGATCCGATGGCAGGAGCCAGGTGCTTTTCCTGGTCTCCCATGGGGTGCAGGGCCCAAGGACTTGGGCCAACCTCCACTGCACTCCCTGGCCACAGCAGAGAGCTGGCCTGGAAGAGGGGCAACCGGGACAGAATCCGGCGCCCCGACCGGGACTAGAACCCGGTGTGCCGGCGCTGCTAGGCGGATCTTAAAAAAAAAAAAAAAAAAAAAAAAAAAAAACAACTCATAAATAACAGCTGAGTATGGAAAGGTCCACTGAATGAAATCAAGAATAGGTTAACAGAAATAGGAAATAGTTGCCCTGAATGTATCAGGACAGAGACAACTTGTGAGAATGCAAATGTCTGCTGTAGAGTTGGTTTGGGTTGACAGTCTGTGGGTGGTTGCATACCCAAATAGTCCCACCATGTTGCTTTAGGGACATGGGCCAACTGGCTGCTGAGGCTTTGCCTTTTACTCAACTCTTGGTCATTCAATCCTGCAGGTATGTTCTCTGTGATAAATGTAGATTTTCTCTGATGTGAAAGTTAGCTGAGGGGTAGGGTGGTATTGAAGGCCCTTTAGCTCCTACCTCCGTGCAACCTCTCTCATGGACCTCAGGAAAACTCTGCCTTTTATCCCTTTCCTCTCCTATTGATGGAGACGAAACTGCTTCTGCCATGCTTTAGTAAAATACTCCAAACTCTGACCAGTGAATCTATAGTCACATGGCCTCTATACCAATTTCAATTACAAAACTCAATTGCCTTGCATTATGTTTGTAGTTATCCTATGAGGGCCCTATATACCCTTTGCATCTTTGACCAATAAGGCTTAGTTTTCTCATTCATTGCATCTTTGATAGTACTTAGCATAAAACTTGAAACTAAGATAATATTTGGCTTTTTCTTTTCTTCCTTTTCTTTCTTTCTTTCCCTTTCCCTTTCCCTTTCCCTTTCCCTTTCCCTTTCGGGGGGATTTATTTGAAAGACCAGGAAGGAGAGACCAATCTACTATCTGCTGGTTCATTCCCCAAATGCCTACAACAGCTAGTGCTGGGCCAGGCTGAAGCCAGGAGTTTCATCCAGATCTTTGATGGGGTTGTCATGACCTGAGTACTTTAGCAATCATTTGTTGCCTCTCAAACACATGAACAGAGAGCTGGATTAGAAATATAGATAAGACAGCATGCTAACCAGATGCTCTGATATGGGATGTTTATGTCCCAAGCAGTGATTTAACCCACTGCATCACTATGTTACCCCAACACTTTTGCTATCTTAAAAGAACAGACAAATTATGGATGGGTTGTTCATCTTTGTTCCTTAATGAACACATTATAGAGGCTAAAAACACTTCTCATAAGACAGGAAGGGATTGATGGTGACTGAGGAAGAGAAGTTACTAAAGCTTATGTGTTCTTTACAAACACACCTTGTAAGCCCAAAGGAAAAAAAAATGCACCAGGAAGTCATTTCATTTGAGTGGTGTGCAGGTGCTAAATGGGATATGTGATTTCAAGATAATTGCTGTTAGAAAGTTAAGGATTGGGATATTTAATGAAGTTGTAAATATTCTTAGTAACAAACAAGGCCAGTAACGGTGCTTGTTGCACTAGACTTTTCATACATCTTTCAAAACATGTCAAAACTCAATGAGAGCACAAAATCCTAAAATTCAGTAAGTTTGATCATGCTATTGCCTGTTACAGTAAGGGTTTTTACCAGTATCAATAATCAAAGGCATGTGCTCCTAATTTTACTGCATTGACTTATCAGTTGAGATCCTGAGGTGCAAACCACCTAATCAATAGAAGCAGTGAAATAATCTTATAATTTTGAAAGGTGCAATTAAGAGTATCATAGGTTTAAAAAATCTGATTAAAAGGACAGTGTGTGTGTGTGTATGTGTGTGTGGCAACTATGCCTTGGAAAATGAGTTAACAATGAAATATAAATAGATCAAATTATTTTAGAAAACTTATCTCACCTTTCCTGGAAAAGGTTAGGAAGGAGTACTTAGTGAACTGATCTTGAGAATTTTGTCAAGATGGATATACACTGAAATTAAAGGGGAGCCTCCTCTGCATTGACAACAGTGACACAGGTTGCCAAGTTACTAGTTTTAAAAGGATTAGTGACAAGAAAGACAATGAAGCAAAAAACATGGAAAAAAGAACCAGCAGCTGAAAGTAACTTTATTAACTGGCTGCTTTAGATATTTTAATTATAAATAAGATACTTTTTCTTCCATACTACTGGGCTATACTTTGAGTTTGGTTGGTACTGGTGTCTGGTGCTACACCAGTACAATCCGGGATTCATAGCTGACTGTGGTGACTGTGTCATACTGTTGCCAACTTTTAAAAAGTGGCCCTGGCCATGCCTTGCAATGTGGAGTTTGAGTTCTGGTTATGCCACTTACAGTGTGTCCTGCAAGAGTCACCTAGGCATTGTGGATCTTGGTTTTTCCATTGGGATCAAAATAAAAACATCTACAGAAATCATTAAGAGTTAATTATTTTTAGCTATCATGTGGGTTAACATATAGAAGAGTTAAGGGATAAAGATAGAAGTGATAAATACATTGGTTTGAAGATGACATTTTGCCATGAAACTATTATCGTGGACCTATTCTTTGGGCTGTGTCTTGGCAACAAATATCCAAGAGGCAATAAAACAGCATGCTGGCAGACATGGGGCAGCAGAGCAAGAGTAGAGTCTGTGAGCACTTTGAAAGGTTTCTCAGAAAATGGTTCTACTGAATAATATTTAAGTTTCCACAGAAACTAAGAGAATAGCATGCTGTGGAAAGAAAAGTCAGTTATACAATATCAAAGTTACTCAGGTGTTATGATCCCTATTAAGGTATATTGCACAACTTGACACTGTCTCTTTAGTATTCCCTAGAGATTCAGACTTGCAGCCAAATGAATATTTGTCTGATTTTATTCAGTTGTATTTTCTAATTTTCTTCTTACTCTGCTTTGGAAATAATGAGTGGGATGAATTGCAGAAGGCTACACTCAAATTCTTTGTCACTATTGAGCAAAAGTTCCTAAGGTTGGATCAGACATACAGTTAGGACGATTTAGCTTCAGGGACCAATTAACCCCAAGACGATATGATTGAAAATATACTAAGGGTCATGTTTATCCACAAATAACTCATACACTGGATTGTGTAAAATTCAGGTGTTTGGAATACAGGTAGTTGGTTGTCTAGAAATCATGCTGGTTGGTGTAATTGCCACCCAAGAATTTAAGCAATCCTCTCTTAGCCTCTGTGTTGAGGATTAGTTTGTCAAATAAATATCTTTGGAACTCTTGAGTCTTGATTTTTTTTTTTTAGCAGAGCCAAAAATGTTTAGAATGGGAAGATAGGAATTGAAGGTAGGTAGATTTACACTAACACTTTTGTCTTTTTTAGATTTTTAAAATAGGAGGAAGAGTTCCCAGGTTATAGTTCACTCTCCAAATGCCTACAAAGGGCAGTGAGGGAGAGAGGTGGTGACAAAAGTTGGGAGGAGGGGACTTGAACTATCTAGGTCTCCAATGTGAGTTACCAGAACCCAATCACTTCAGCTATCACCACTGCCTCTCTGGATCTGCATTATCAAGAAACTAGAAGGAGAATATGGAACCAAGTATTGAATCCATGTGTTCACGTGCGGGATGTGGACATATAAATACACGAAATGTCCACACCTAAATACTTCTTAGCCATACACAGTGCTGCCATATTTGACTTACTACTCAGTATTGCTGCATGCATGCTGCGTTACTATCCTTTGCTCTGTTCCAAGTGAAGTTACAGCCAGATCTGCTCCCCATTTCCTCAGCTCACTTGGAATGCATTCCTCCCTGCCCACTGTACTTGAGACTGTACCAGATTTGTGCATATAATGAAGTTCATCTTATTCCATGTACTTCAATTTTCAGAAATAGTTGAACACATGGTTTTATACTTTTACATATAAAATAATGGCTAATATAAATTTGAATATTATACCTTTTTACCTCATACATCTGTATTAACTTTTCTTAAACAGGGTAAATAAAAGTTATTGTGTTGTTATTGTTAATTTGATTCCTACCAAAAGTCTTGTATCAGAGACCCTCAAAACCAAGGAGTTTTGATGGGGCAGTCTATAAATTAACAATTATGCAAGGAATTGGAGACATTTACTTGGACAAAGACTAATGGAGTTGCTTGATAGTTTGAAAAAAGTACAGTGAATTGTCTTGTAGAGATTACAGACATCTGGGATAATCAAGAGAGTTAATAAGCCAGTTGTGTAAGTTACAGCTAATCAGAACTAGAAAGGGATGTTTTAACACTTCTAATACGGAAGAGGACTTTCTTGAGACAATGGACTTTGAGCGTCTGCAAATACCAATGCAAAATATGGGTGAGTGTAGAATGGATTCTGCTACATTGGATAGTAATAAGCCAGAATCCAAATCACATTGGGTAATTCAAACTCTGACCTTCACCTTCTTACTCTAATGATGCCACCACTATCTCCATTTACCATATTTACAGCATTAGCTGTATACCACCCCTTCTAAAGGGTTTAAGACAGTCTTCCATGGTTTTTGTCCTGACTTTTTCAAAGGAGGGCGTTTAGGTTCCTTCCATTGTTCCTCAACTTGATCTGCGGAGTTCACATAATCATAGCCACCTATTGGAATACTCTAATTTATCAATTTTCTTCTTAGCATTTGGTATTCTAATGTAAATACAATATATCTTATTATGGCCAGATTACAAGTCCAGTTTTAGTTATTCTTTTAGAAAGGATTATTACTCTTTGATTTTTTCATCCCCACCCAGTGTTACTAATTGTTCATCTTTAGGCAAAATACCTAGAATTCCAGTATTGCATCATGCATATCCAATTACTCGCTTGTAGACTCAAAGAACATAAATCTTTATTTCATGCAAGGGCAGAGAGTGTGTTAAATTTAGAAAGTCTGTTCTTTTCTTCTACTCCTTGGCTCTATCTCCTCTCCTTTTAATCACTTTTTTCCCATTTCAGATCTTCATTTATCCAAAGCCAATATTTTATTTATAGTTAATAGTTCATAGTTGAATTGATAAATACAAGTTAGACCATTAAACTCTGGTTGAAATTTTATTAGGCAACTACCTTGGGTTTCAGATGGAGGAAGAGTGAATTTCATTAGGTCACTGAGATGAGCTGTCACTAACTTTTTAACAGTTCCATAGTTGAAGGATATTGGGATGAAAAGTGCTAGAATAACCAAAGCTCATCAAAAGTAGCACAATTGGGCTGGCACTGTGGTGTAGTAGGTTAAGCATCTGCCTGAGGCACCAGCGTCCTATATGGGCACAGATTTGTGTCCTGGCTGTTCCACTTCTGCTGCAGTTCCCTGCTGATGGCCTGGGAAAACAGAAGATGGCCAAAGTGCTTGGGCTACAGTACCTGCCTGGGAGACCTGGAGGAAGCGCCTGGTTTTGGACTGGCCCAGTTCTGACTGTTGTGGCCATCTGGGGAGTGAACCAGTGAATAGAAGACTTCTCTATGTCTTTCCCTCTCTGTAACTATGCCTCTCAAATAAATGTCTTTAAAAAAATCATGGGGCCTGCAGTGTCATGTAGCAGGTAAAGCTGCCGTCTGCAATGCCTGCATCCCATATGGGCACCTCTTCAAGTCCAAGCTGCTCCTCTTCCGATCCATCTCTCTGCTATGGCCTGGGAAAGCAGTAGAAGATGGCCCAAGTCCTTGGGCCCCTGCACCTGCGTGGGAGACCCAGAAGAAGCTCCTGGCTTTGGATTGGCCCAGCTCTGGCCATTGTGGCCATCTGGCAAGTGAACCAGTGGATGGAAGACCTCTCTCTCTGCCTCTGCCTCTCTGTAATTCTGCCTTTCAAATTTTTTTTTTTTAAATCATATGAACAGAACTATAAATGTTGCTGAAAATAGAGATTAAAGTAGGACATTTTAGGTGTTTGCCATGGTTCACACCTAGATTTGCGCTATACTGTGTCAGTGGTATATGCATTTTACCAAAGCAAATAGCATACTGTATCTTCAAAAAGTGATGAAATTTCAGATTGCCAGTTTAAAAAAATCAATTCTAATGGCCCTCCTTGATGATTTCCCTTCCCCTCCCCAGTCCCCTGGGAGATGTATTTCTGGCCAGTTTACTGCACTAACAAGAGTTTATTTTTCTAGCTCAATCCTTAAACCATCATAATATGGAAGTACCATTTCAAAGCAGTTTATTTTCTTAGTATTAAAACATTATCTTCCTCATCTTAAATTTAACACTTCGTAATCGCTTTAAACTTTGGATAACAGCTAAAAAATGATTGCATGACACTTAGGTCTGTTGGTCATAATGGTGAAGATTTTGTAACAAATAGTGTGTAAAAACTTTCTTTCTGTCACATAGCTGATAGGGGTTGGGTTACATTAGTTAGCTGGGACCGTTGTCAGATGCTCTATTTTTACAGAGATGGCATGAACTGGGATAGGGTGAAATGCAAAATTTGGTTTACTTGCCAGGAAATAATACGAGCAGCTTGGTTTAGGGGTAGCTTGGGGAGATGGTCTTGGAAACCATATACTTACATGATAAACCTACATGTGATAAAGGGTTTAAGACTCTTCCAGGCCAATAAGATCTGCATTCGCCCTTGTAACATGTAGTTATGCTCACACTCCATGATAGGTTGGGAATGAGAGTGCTGTAGATAAGTAGCATAAAGACATGCTATAATGCAGTGGGAGTTTTGAATTGTTGCATGGACGTTTGCATACATTGAAGGGTAAACCACAGAAAGTTCAGAGGTTCAGGATGTCTGGAAGGTTTCCTGCTTCTCATCTGAGAAAACCAAAGAAGAAAGTGTGGATAAACCCTTAAGAAAACTTTCTCATGGGATTTCAAAGGCTGACTCTTGGTGCAAAGTTAGAATGTAGAAATGTCTCCTCCATTTATGTTAAGGAGAATAATAACTGCCATAGTTGTCTTGGCTGATACATAGTCAAAGATTGGTTCCTTGAATGGCTGACTTGATTTTACACCTCGGTAGCCTGGCAGTTTCTCAGGATGTACAAAACAGTGTTGGATCCGAAGCCTCATGACTACGTGCCACCTGTCTTTGGGAGAGATGGCAAGGCAGGAGCTTCTTCAGTGTGAGCATCAAATCTTTTTTTTTTTTTTTTTAAATTTGTTTGACAGGTAGAGTTATAGACAGAGAGAGAGACAGAAAGAAAAGTCTTCCTTCCGTTGCTTCACTCCCCAAATGGCCGCTACTGCGCTGATCCAAAGCCAGGAGCCAGGTGCTTCTTCCTGGTCTCCCATGTCGGTGCAGGAGCCCAAGCACTTGGGCCATCCTCCACTGCCCTCCCAGGCCACAGCAGAGAGCTGGACTGGAAGAGGAACAGCCGGGATTGGAACCTGGCACGCATATGGGATGCTGGTGCTGTAGGCGGAGGATTAACCAAGTGAGCCATGGCGCTAGCCTATAAACATCAAATCTTTGACATGACCTACATATGCTACTTTGTCTTATAAACTGTGATAAGACTTTCACTAATTTACATAAGTTATGTAAAATATTTACATTGCTAACTTTTCCCACCTCTTGTTGGGTAATGAGTTCCGTGAGCTTAATCCCTACCCTGGAGATTTGTTTTATTTGTCCTAAATAAACAAGCTTGAAGTGATGAGTCCTCAATTATCATTTAAGTGTTTAGTTAATAATTCCATGTTAACTCTTCACATTGTTTACAGTTATGTAGAAGTCATTCACTTTACTTTGGACATAGAACATCACTGAAAAAAATCCATGCACATATTCAGTGTTAGAATGAGTTCTTACTCAAGTTTGCCATTCTGTGATGGTGAGTGAGTCACTTGGTCATGAAATCTGTCATCTGTAAAATAACGATGTGGTCAAGATGGCATGTACCAATGCCATCTCACTATTCCAAGTGATCAATTTCAGTTAGTCAATTGACTAAGAGTCAAAGGGAGCACATAAACAAGTCTAGTACCTGCTAATACTAACCGATGGAATAAATAAAGGGGAGAGTGATCCAACATGGGAAGTGAGATACTCAGCAGACTCATAGAATGGCAGATGTCCTAAATAGCACTCTGGCCTCAGAATCAGCCCTAAAGGCATTCGGATCTGGCTGAAAAGCCCATGAGAGTATTTCAGGCATGGAAAGCCAAGACACTCTGGCAAAAGATCTCTGCGAGTGAGATCCCAGTGGAAAGAACAGGTCTTCAAAGAAGGAGGTACCTTTTTCTGAAGGGAGGAGAGAACCTCCACTTTGACTATGACCGTGTCTAAACAAGATAAGAGTCAGAGAACTCAGAGGGCTTCCATAGCCTTGGAAACTCATGACTGGAGCATAGGGAGACTACTGATGCCATAGACAGGAGTGTCAATTGGTAAAGTCAACAACAGGAGTCACTGTGCACTTACTCCTCATGTAGGATCTCTGTCCTTAATGTGCTGTGCATTGAGATTTAATGCTATAACGAGTACTCAAACAATATAATTCACTTTGTGTTTCTATGGGGGTGCAAATTGTTGAAATCTTTACTTAATGTATACTAAACTGATCCTCTGCAAAAAAAAAAAAAAAAAAAAAAAAGAAATTATCAACTCCCAACTTGACTCTCACTGGGATTAAACATGACAATAGGTCTGATCTGATTTCATCTTCATTTAAAAAAAATCATCTATTATTTTTCACTTTATGTTTCTGTGTGAGAGCAAACTGTTGAAATCCTTACTTAATGTATACTAAGCTGATCTTCTGTATATTAAGATAATCGAAAATGAATCTTGATGTGAATGGAAGGGGAGAGGGAGTGGGAAAGGGGAGGGTTGTGGGTGGGAGGGACGGTATGTGGGGGAAGCCATTGTAATCCATAAATCGTACTTTGGAAATTTATATTCATTAAATAAAAGTTAAAAAAAAATAACGATGTGGGCTAAAATTCCTTTACAGCTTTGTGTTCTTTGTAACTTATGGCCATTTATGAAAATGTGGATTGCAGAACTTATATTTGAAGATATAATGAATTTGAAGGTATAATGAAAAGTGAAGATGCAGCTTAAGATTTTAATACTTTGGGAGAATAAATTTTATAAAAAAGCAAAATCTATAATGAGATATTATAATTTATGTTGTTGCATTATTGTCAGTGAAGGAGATAAAGCTCATCTTTTGAGAAGTTCTCTACCTTTTCCAAGTGGTCAGTCTTTGCCTTTTTCATGAATGCTCTTGTCATTACATCTCTTTGTTCATTGCATCCTCTTTCTCATTCCTCTTTCAAATTTTAGTGAAGTGGTGAGTATTTGGCATAACAGTTAAAACACTGCATGGGATGTCTCCAAGTGTCTGAGTTCAAGTTTGGCTTCTCTGCTTCCTATCCAGTTTCTCAAGACTGCATACTGTTTACTGAGGGAGGGGATGGGGCTCAAGTCCTTGGATCTCTGACACCCACATGTGGCACCCTGATAGAGCTCTGGGTTCCTGGCTTTAGCATGGAGCACCCCTGCTGTTGTAAGCATTTGTAGATTGAATCCATGGGTAGAAGATCTCTGTTTTGGTCTCTCTCCTTCTCTATGCCCCTATTTTCTTCCTCTGAAATAAAATGAAAATGGATACCATTTTAATTAAGATTTTAATTTCTCCTAAAGGAAATCCATAATTCCATACTAAAAATGAGTCCCCACTTCTGCATTTTCATGACATTCTACCTGTGTCGAGTTTGATCATCACTTCTGTTACAGGTAGCTTAAAACCTGGTGTCTCTGTCATATAGCAGTAAACTCCTGGAAGAAGGAAATATGTACATTCATTTTGGTTTGTCCTTGTTGCTTAATACAGTCCAGAATTGTTTGAATGCATCAGTCATGGATTCAGAGCATTAGTGCCAGTACCTATGAAACTAGACTTCTGGTAGGACTGAATAATGCTATTGGTACACTACTTGCTGGGTCTCTAAGAGAAAACATATCTGGGTACATTTCCTGACTGACTCTTGGTGGTTAAACTTCTTTAATCTTGTTCCTCTTTACTTGTCATCTTAGTGTGCTATTAGAAGTGTTGTATACTTACTCTGATGTAAACCTCGTAAGCCATAAATTAAAAGATTCATATATTACCTAACCATATATCCTGTGTGATAGCCTGTGCTACATCTTCCACTTGCTGTAAACAATCATGGGCTGTATGTTTACACCCTAAATTCATCCTTTCCCCTTCAGACATCACAATATTTGTTAGCTTAGGTATACTCGTCCCTGGTTGTCCATCTTCTAATAAGCCATTATTTGAGTAATGATTTATTTTTTCTCCTAAGTCCTGGATCAGAGTAACTGGCACAGCTGTTACATATGTCCAAAATGGTGTCTGGCCCTCTCTGTAGTTAAGAATGCTGGTGCCGGGTGGTGGGAGAGGAATGTGTCCCTCTTTGTTCCCCCTCTAAGTTGGCAGGTACACTGTCTGCCCCCTCCCCAGGGCTCCAAGCTGGACTTATTCCAGACTTTTCCTGCAGCTCTTCCCTTAGTGGCTTGGGCTGCTGCAGTCTAGTCTTCCCTCACTCCAAAGCTTGTGCTGAGGTTCTTGGTTGCTGGGATCTTGAGTGCGTCCACACTCTCCATGTAGGTTCAGTGTCTCTAATTTTCATGCTTTCTCTGGAGTTTAACTCTTCCCTGAGATTGTACTCTGTCCACGTTTTTAAAACTATCTTCCCCAGACTACAGCAGTAAGCTCCTCCCTATTCTTAAACTCTTTAAAGTCTGTTTTATCTGTTATCAGGATAGCTATGCCTTCTTGCTTTTGGTTTCTGTTTGCCTGGTATATTTTTTTCCCAAACCTTTACTTTCAGTCTGTGTATCTTTGTGAAATGAATTTCTTGTAGCATTGTATTTCAATTAAAAATTTGGTTCTATGGAGGGAAAAGTGTCCCTCAATGAAATACATGTAACCTTCAGAACATGTAATTATTAGGGAATTTTAAAAAGTTGGCCAAAAAACAAAAAGGATAATGTACATTCTCTAGACCTCTTAGAAGTGCTCCTACATATTTCTTGCATGGAAAAGGGGGCTTAGTAGATAAGATTCAGCTGACAATTCAAGAGAGGTTGCCCAGAATTGTTCATGTTGGGTCCGAAGTAATTGCCTGGTCCCAAGAGCTAAGAAACATTCTTGACTGTGATCAGACGGTGACATTACTACAGAGTAAAGATTAAAGAGAGGTAACATTACCGACATTAAAGATGAGCCAAGGACTGTAGACAGCATCTACAAGCTGGAGAATACAAGGAAACAAATGGTGCCTTAGAGCCTTTGGGGGTGGGGAAGTGAAGCAGCCCTCCTGACACTGTGCTATTAGACTAGTTAGTTTTGCCAAACTGATCCCCCTAGAACTGTGAGGTGTTAACTTTGTTGTTGGAAATCACTAACTTTGTAACAATCTGGCACAGCAGCAATGGAAAATTAAGGTACCATGCTACTTAAATTTTTTTGATAGTCAAATTTGGTAGTATTGTATAGTAACTAGAGCTTGAATTGTTCTATAAGCAGTACTTTGACCCAGGTAATAAAGAACTCCTAATAATTTTCTTTTTTCCTGATACTTAGGTGCTCTCTTGCTATTTGAAAGTCATTCTTAAGTATTAAATGAGGTATGAATTCAGCAAAATCTGGTTAAAAGGGGGCTGGTGTTGTGGTGTGGTGGATAAAGGCACCACCTGCAGTGCTGGCATCCCATATGGGTGATGGTTCAAGTCTTGGCTGCTCCACTTCTAGTCTGGCTCCCTGCTGGTGTGCCTGGGAATGCAGCAGAGGATGGCCCCGGTACCCACATAGGAGTCCTATAGGAGTCTCTTGGCTCCTGACTTCAGAGTTGCCCAGCTCCAGCTGTTCCCACTACCTGGGGAGTAAACCAGCAGGTGGAAGATGTTTCTCCCCCTCTTTCTGTAACTCTGTCTTTGAAATAAAGCTTTAAAATTCCAGTTAAATGGCCAACCAGTGGCCTTAACACTGCTTACCTTAAAATCTCCCTTATTGCAGAATGAGATGGCACTTTTACTGTGTGTGGAGTGAATGTCCCTAGGGATGCTCCTGGTCTTGAACATTTGTTTCTGCCCTGGTTGTCCATTCACACATCATCACCACACTGTTTGTATTTCAGGAGCTTTGCACTCTGTTTACTGGGTAAGTTAAAGCATTTGCCCTTCCCAGCTTTTCTTTTAGTGGTTTCTTTTCTATTCTTCTAAGTTTTCTCACACAAACTTTAATGTTAACTAGTATAGCTTCCAAAAAAGCATGCTGGTATTTTTATTGGAATTAGGTTTATGTATAAAGTAGCCTAACAAAAACTAACGTCTTTATAGTTCTGAGCTGTTGGGATATAGCGTGGCAAATATCTTTGATTCATGTCTAGTTTTGTGGCTTTTGGGAGTTCTAACATTTTCTTCACTTAAGTTTTGTATATTTCCACTTGAGATATTTCCCTAAGTGTGTTACCATCTTTCTGACTAATGTAAATGAGTCGTTCATACTTGGGACCTTGCCTTCAGTGTCTAGGTCAAGAAGTGTCTAGGAAGGATTTTGTGTCTCGGAAGGCTTTTAATTATGTATATTCATAATCTGAATTTTGTCAATTTAATGATAGGTTTGCATAACTTTATGTGACATCTATGATTTCTTGTTTTCCAGTCCTTACACCTTTTTGTGAAAAATCTTGTACAACTGGATTGAGTCCAATAAAATACTAAGTAGTAGTAAATTATGGGCATCCTGGACTAATTTACAAGCAAACTGAATACCCTGGGAATTTCTAAATTAATTTCCAAATTAAGTTACCTTTGTGAAAGAAACTTTTTTGAAATCCATGCATAGTGTTTGATAATGCATGAACTTTTTGAAAACCTTTAACAATCCTGCACCAAATCTTCTGCACCACAATAAACTTCTAATTGCTTTCTCTGAAGTACCCTGGAATGTTTTATCACATTAACAAAACATACATAAATTAGACTTTCTTGATTTTTAACCAGGAATAGTATTAAATTATTTAAAAATTTATTTATTTTATTTGAAAAGCAGAGTTAGAGAGGGAGAGGCAGATATAGGACTTCCATCTGCTAGTTCATTCCCCAAATAGCTGCAATGGCCAGAGCTGAGCTGATCCAAAGCCAGGAGCCAGGAGCTTCCTCCTGGTCTTCCACACAAGTACAGGGGCCCAAGGACTTGGGCCATCTTCCACTGCTTTCCCAAGCCATAGCAGAGAGCTGGGTTGGAAGTGGGGCAGCCAGGACTGAAATTGGCACCCATATGGGATGTTGGCATTATAGGCAGCGGCTTTACCCTCTACAACACAGTGCTAGCCCTAGGAATGTTGTTAAATTTTTCTAAGGCTTTTAAAATATCTATGCAGAGACTGTGTAATACTTCTCATTAGATTTATTGTATAGTACATGAATGCATTAATAATGAGTAAACTTGGATTTCTGGATAAAATATAACTTGGTTGAGGTATATTAATGTATTAACACCGTCTTCCTCATTTAGTATTTTTGCATTGATATATGTAATATCAATATATAATTTTTAACTGTTTTTATAAGGTTAAATTAATGGTTTGCTTCATTAAAGTAATTAGGAAGTTGTCCTCCCTTTTTACATGTTCTTGAACAAATAAGCATTGGAGTGATGTGTGTAGTGGGTTTCTTTAGAATTCCCTGGGCCTATGGATTGGTGTGGTGTCTAATGGTTGCATATTTGCAATCAGAAAGTTGATGAGATTAATCTGTCTACAATAGAATGGATTTTGGTAATTGTCTTTAAATTGTTCATTCTATGTATTTATACATTTATTGGGATAAATATGAGATCTATAAAGTAATCAACTCATATTTGTTTCAGTAGTCGCTTCCCCCCACTTATCATTTCTTTATATATTTTTGCTTTCATAATTTTTGAAATCTTTAATGAGATGTGTGTTTGTCTAACATGGATTTTGATTTCTTAATTAGATTGCCTGCTTTTCTGTTTTGTGTTTACTACATTTTGTTTTTAACCTTACTTTATTCCTCATGCTTTGTAATTTTTTTTTTTTTTTTTGGTCTTCTGGAGCCTAGAATTTATCTTATTTATATAGGTTGAGAATCCTTAACAAAAAATCTGAAATAAAATACTGTGAAGCAAGAAACATCTTGAGTGCCAACATGATACCACAAGTGGAAAATTCCACACTGGGACCTTATGTGGCACATTGTAGTTTGAAACACATTGAAAATACTGTGTAAAATTACCTGCAGGCTATGAGTGTGTGAAACACAACTGACACTCAAATTTATCTTGGATCTTGTTTGCAGGATATCTCATTATGCAAGTATTACAAAATTTAAAATACCCGAAATCCAAAATAATTGCAGTCTCAACTTTTTGAGAAAAAAATTTTTGAATAAAAACAAAGATGGGGGCCGGTGCCATGGTGCACTAGGTTAATCCTCTGCCTGTGGCGCCGGTATCCCATATGGACGCCGGTTCTAGTCCCAGTTGCTCCTCTTCAGGTCCAGCTCTCTGCTGTGGCCCTGGAGGACATGGAGGATGGCCCAAGTCCTTGGGCCCCTGTACCCGCATGGGAGGTCAGGAGGAAGCACCTGGCTCCTGGCTTCAGATAGCTGCAGCTCTGGCCGTTGCGGCCACTTGGGGAGTAAACCAGCAGAGGGCAGAGGGAAGACCTTTCTTTCTGTCTCTCTCTCTCTCCCTGTCTGTAACTCTGCCTGTCAAATAAAGAAAATAAAATCTTAAAAAAAAATGTTTTATTATCTGTATAACTTAATTTTTTATACAGGTTCTCAGAGCCTTTAATTCTGTGGCCACTATTGCAAATGCATGTAGTTATTTCTTTAGGCTTGTGTTATCTTTGATTCCTTGATTCTGTAATTCCTTAAAATAGTATTTTGTGGTGTCCCAGAAAGGGAAACTTTTTGAATTTTTGCTGGTAATTTGTTTTGCATTGTTATCAACAGGTAGTATTTGTATTATTTCTACTTTCTGAAACATAGTGATGTTTACCTGGGGACTTTATAATGAGCTTTGTTGATGTTCCATGTGTTCTCTGCCTATAAATACACCTAAGTTTTTTCCCTGAAGTGTGTGCATGGACATGGGATTACTATGTCCAAGCACTTCACCTGTACTGCATAGTCCCAAACTGTTCCCACGTGCAACATATAACCACTGTGGTTTGCACACATTCTCTGTAGTACGTCAGACTTTTTTTTTTTTTTTTTTTTGTAAATATGGTAACTGTGATATAGTACTTCACTGTTGATTTGCATTTCCTCCAGTGGTCAGATTGCATAGTTTTAATGTAGTACACTTTCATCATCTTCTGTGAAACACTTATTTGTAAAACCCCTACTTTGATCAATATTTTTTCTCTGCCTAAATCTTAAGGACAATTGTTTCAACAAGAGTCTGCTACCCTGTGCTTTGACTTCTCATTTTGTTCCTAATATTTATTGTACATAAGTTTAAAACTTCAATATTGCACAATACTGCATTGTACTTTCCAGTATGATGCCATGAAAATATACCACTTTACACCCACTGAGATGGGTACAGTCAAAGAAATATATTGGTGTTGGAGAAGTTGTGGTGAAACGGGAACTCAAATTCATAGCTAGTGGGGATATAAGATGGTACATCTGCTGTGGAATATAGTTGGGCAGTCCTTCAGTTCTGCTTCCCTAGAAGGGCAGAAGAAATGAAAACACGCTCATACAAAACCTTGCACATGTGTTTTTACAACAGCACTACTTATAATAGTCAAAGAAAATGGCAACTCAAATGCTTATTACCTCAATGAATGAATAAAATATGGGTTGTGCATACAATGGAGTATTATTTGACAGTAAGAAATGAGGTATCAATACATGTTACAACATGGGCAAACCTTAAACACTAAGCCACATGAAAGAAGTTGGATGCCCATGAAAGAAGTAGGACACAAAAAGGTGCTCTATGACTCTATTTTACAAGACAAGTATAATGAAACACTCATCTACATACAACAAATACAAATATTGTTTCATTCATATATTTCCGAAGTAGTAGTTACCATGATACTTTAACCCTACGTAGCATGTGCTTTTAAAAAATGAGCATTTAATTTAGAACTACATAGTATCATTTTTTACCCCTAGAAAAATAAAAATCCGCTCATATCATCCAATACAGCATTTTAAAATTCCTCTAGTTCCCTGAATGTTGTACAGCTATCTTGTGCTAATGCCCACTCCAGTTCATTGCACATAGTTAGATCTCTTCAAATCTTTTTCGGTCCTTGTACTTGGTCTCCCAACCATAACAGCTTTTTATAATATGCATATGCCTCATAGTTTCCTTGTGGTATCATTTATCTATTCTTATATCTTTGTTTCATGTTAACCTAAAAGTAATGGCAAAGCCATACTTAGATTCCAGTTAAACTGTTGTTGTTGTTGTTCTTGGGCAAAAATATTTCAAAGGTTATTCCATACACTGTTCACATGGTACCACATAAAGAGATAGCTATCATATAACACATAGCTTTCCCCCTGTGTGGTTAACAAAAGTACTGTTGGAACATTATATTTCTCGGCACACTTAATGATGGTAGCATCTCTTGGTTATCTTCACTTGGACCAGTGATTTCACTGGTGGTATAAAATGGTATTTCTGAAAAATGCACTTCTTAAAGGGGAAAGTCCTACAATTTCTCTATTAAAAACAAGGTTTTTACTTTAAAAATGTTTTAGTTTACAATCAAATTTGCCAGTTGTTAGTTGATCAATTTGATTTTTGATAAAAGTACAGTGTTATAAACACCACCATTGGCACAATGAAGACTATCTCCCAAATACTTCTCTGTGGGTCTTTGAAGTTACCCTCCTCTCCATACCCAGTTCCAGGCATCTACTGATCTGCCTTCTGTCTCCAGAGACATAAAGAATCAAACAAAATCCAGCCACAAAACAAGATTGTTCCATTTCATGTAATGCATTTGAGTTCAATGGATGTTATCAAGTATATCAATAGTTGATGCCTTTGCACTGCTAAGTAGTATCTCATGAATGGATAAATTACAACATAGGTTTTTTACTAGTTGATGGAAATTTTGACTGTTTAAAATTTGGGCTGCTAGAAATACTTGAGTGCAAATCTTTTGAACACTTTTTCAGTTTTTCTAAACAAATACCTGAGTGGGGTTTCTGCATGGTCCTTTAAATCTATTAACTGCTTAAAAAATTGTCAACTGGATTTGCGAACTTGCTGTACCATTCTACCGGCAACACCAGAGAATTTCAGTTGTTGTACATCCTCGCTAACCCTTGATATTGTCAGTTTGGTACATTTTGTCTGTTTCACTGGTGTGAGTAAATCTCACTATGATTTTAATTTGCTTTTTTGTCTGACAAATGATGTTGAATATTAATATATGTAATTGCCATTTTGGACATATTTTGGTAAGGTGTTAAAATCTTTAACTTGATAGTTTTAAGTGGTAGGAATTCTTTTTTCCCCAAGGTATGTGATTTAAGTTTTTCAGACTAATGTTAATTTTATTGAACGTGGTCTCCAAAGTTGCATGTGATATTTGATTGTGGGCTGGAAGTTCTTTATGCTTTGACAGTACTTAATTAAAAAAGAAACAAACAATGTTTCTTGTCTTTTCTTATATATCTTGTACTGCATCAGTATTTGTTGAATCTAAGAATAGGAGAGCACTGTGATAATACCTATGAATTGTAAATTGAGAAATACTTGGCATCATAAGGCATTTAATTCCTTCATTGATTACTTGCTTCACTATACATTAAATACTTACATATTTGGATCCTTAGTGTAATGCCTGGGACACCTGTTATCCTGTAACACACATTAGAAAATTTAGTTGTCCAGTGATCTTATCTCTTATAGTTTCCATATATGCTCTTGAGTTGTCTCTGGAGACCATCATATTACAAAAAGACAATTATCAGATGCCTTCTCCTTGAAAGACTTTCTTGACTACCTTCCTGGTGAAGTTTGTCAGAGAGGCAGTTATACTTCCAATTGTCCTAGTCCCTCATTGGTTAACATTTGGGTTCTTTGCTGGTTGGTTTCATCTTAGAGACTGCTGAAAAGTGAGGTGCCTCAGGATTCAATCTTCTTTTGTTTTCTCAACTTAATTGAACCATATGCAGTCTATAAAACTTCTAAGTATGTTTTTATACAGGATTTGTACCCTGAACATTATACTTGAATATTTATTCAGTTCTCAGTATCTTGGTTGCCAAACATCATTAATAAGAATTACTAATACAACCTCTAAAAAACTATTCTAACAACATTATATATGTTAACTATGATAACACTTCATATGCATTTCAATGTTTTAGTTTTTTTTAAGATTTATTTATTTATCTGAAAGAGTTACTCAGAGAGAGGAGAGGCAGAGAGAGGCCTTCCATCTACTGGTTCACTCCCCAGACAGCTGCAACAGCTGGAGCTACGCCTATCCAGAGCCAGGAGCTTCTTCTGGGTCTCCCATGCAGGTGCAGGTGCCCAAGGACTTCGGCCATCTTTCACTGCTTTTCGAGGCAATAGCAGAGATCAGAAGTGGAGCAGCTGGGTCTCAAACCAGTGCCCATATGGGATGCTAGTGCTTCAGGCCAGAGCGTTAACCCACTGCGCCACAGTGCCAGCCCTAACATTTCAATCTTAATATACCCAAAACCGAACTCTTTATACTTAGACCAAAATATTCTCCACCATAGTTTATGATTTCAATTAATGGCAACTTTATCCTTTGGGTTGCCAAGGCCAAGTGTTGGACTTATTCTTGACTCTTAGTCAAAATAAAACAAAAAAAACCCTACCCATCCTAAATGGATATTGTTAGCTCTAAACTCAAAACAATGCCATGTAGTAAATGATTCTCATCTTGCTATCACCCTGTCCAAGCCATCATCTCTCTCAAGACTTTTTCAGTAAGTAAACAGATTACCATGTAATTCTCAACACTGCATCCAGAGTGATAAGTTAATCCAAAGTGATATGCCATGTTACTTGATCTGTGTTTGTGTCCTCCCATATCACAAGCAGTAAGAGTCCTTAAATTGGCCTGTTAAGTCCCACCCGGTGATATATCTTTAAATGTACCCTCAGTAATGCTCCTCTCTGTTCCATTTCTCCAGCCTCATTAATGATCCTAGACCTTGCTAGGCACAACTGTAGCTAAGGGTCTCTTAAGCTTGCTCTAGGGGGCTGGCGCCGTGGCTCACCTGGTTAATCCTCCACCTGTGGCACCAGCATCCAATATGGGTGCCAGGTTCTAACCCCAGTTGCTCCTCTTCTAGTCCAGCTCTCTGCTGTAGCTTGGGAGGGCAGTGGAGGATGGTCCAAGTGTTTGGGCTCCTATACTCACATGAGAGACCAGGAAGAAGCACCTGGCTCCTGGCTTCTGATCGGCGCAGCACCGGCCATAGTGGCCATTTGGGAAGTGAACCAACAGAAGGCAGACCTTTCTCTCTGTCTCTTTCTCTCACTGTCTATAACTCTACCTGTCAAATAAAAACAAAAAAACAAAAAGCTTGCTCTGCCTACTTCCTGGAACCATCTTTCGAGGTAACTGCATGGCTTTCCTGCTACCTCATCTCCTTCAATCATTAACCTGGGCTTAGCATTCTCAGTAAGATCTTAACTTGAGTACTGGATTCTAACTCACATTTCACCCAGCTTGACCTGCTTTATTTTTCTCCTCATACTTGTTACCTTCTAAGAGAATATAATTTTCTTATATATTCTTCTCTAATGTCTGTCTTCCCCTCCAGAATTAAACTCCAGAAAGTTAAAAATTTCTTTGATTTCTCACTCACAGGCAGGGTCTTCAAAAAGTTCATGAAAGGGGCTGTGCAGAGGTTAAGCCTCTGCAGTGCTGGCATCCCATATGGGAACCAGTTCAAGTCCAGGCCTCTCTACTTCTGATCCAGCTCTCTGCTGATGGCCTGGGAAAGCAGTGGAAGATGCCAAATGCTTGGGCCCCTGCACCACATGGGAGACCTGGAGGAAGCTCCTGGATTCAGATTGGCCCAGCTTTTGCCATTACAGCCATTTGGGGAGTGAACCAGCAGATGAAAGATATCCTCCCTGCCTCTCCCCCCGCCCCCGCCTTTCCCTCACCTCCTCTCCCCCACTGCATCTCCCCCCACCGCTGCCTCTCTCCCCCAACTGCCTCTCCCCCCCCAGCCTCTCTCTCTGTAACTGTGCCTCTCAAAAATAATCTTAATGTACATTTTTCATGAACTTTTTAAAAAAAATTCCATTTATGAACTTTTTGAAAGATCCTTCTGTATTCCAACACTGACATATACTAATTGCTCAGTCAGTAGCTGAGAAACCTGTGTGGCATATATTTTTGAAATTAGCACCAAGGACCTTATAATCTGGAGGTGAGGCAGTTTAAACTGTCATTTTGCCCTGATGCATTGAAACAGTGATGGGAAAATAACACAGCAGAGCATATAAAATCTTACACCGAAGGGTACATGAAGGCTCCTGTCCAACTGGTGCTCAACTCATCCCTACCTGTGTACTACCCATGTCCTGGGTACTTATTTAAATAAATAACCAACATAGCAACTCATTCTGATGGTGGACCCTTTTTAAAAGAGTTACTTCTTGGTACCATCATTTAACAGGTTTTTTAACTTGCTATTTTTAAAGATATTAAATTGACACAAAAAGTTCAAAACTTTTCAATATAAAAATAGTATAATGTGATGAGTAGCTATACTTGGATTAATTCATTTACTGGGGAAATTAATGCCTGACCTCCACTGAACATCATTGTGATACTTGATTTTAATTCTGACCTGCAAATCAAATTTCTAAACCATCAGTATTCATAGAGTACACATAGTTGCACACTGCTGTTGTAAGCACCAGTGGTCTATAAAATAAGTGGAAGACACAGCCTGCTTAGATAAGTTGGTGGTTAATGTTGCTTGCACACATTTCTGAAGTACAGCGTAAAGCAAAAGAATGATCTGAACATTAATTTAAACTTTCATTCTATTTTCAACCTTGCTTAGCCTTTAACCTATCTGAATAAATGGCTTAACATTTTTCCCTTCCAGCTTGCCTGTTGGTGACTGGTTTATCCAACAAAATGATTTTAGCAACAAATACTTGTCATTGAAGTCAATTGAACATTTCCTAGTAATTGAATGAACAAAACCAAGCATAATCCCATTGTTTGTATTCTCTTATGCTTGAGGACTTATGTGTCTGTAGGACTACTGTTACTTTTTATTATACTTAAAACAAAAACCTTGGCATTCATTGAGATTCTGTCACCAGTACAGTGTGGTTATATTAAAGCAGCATATTGAAATAGTTCATGGTAAGTTATTGAAAAGGCTACCTCCTAGCCTCTGTAGAAATAACTCTCTTAGTTTGGTAATACTATCAATTTTAAAAGTCAGTAAGGATAAAATAGCATTTTGTTAAATAACTTTTTCATGAGAAAAAGTTGAAAAATTGAATATTTGAAACTAAAAATGGAGCTAAACTGAGTTCAGCATTTTTTTGCCATGCCATGGCGTATTTCCTTTCATCTCCCTAAATGCAAACAGGAAGCAGAGGCCGAGCTGCTTTGTCAGTTACACTCCTGGTCTCCCTCCTTAAGCTTTCTTCTCAGTACTGTTCTTGGGGAAGCAACTTCTGGCTCCAGATAAATGGCTGTGGGTTCCAGCTCTTACCTGCCAATTACCGTGCTTGGGCTATCTGTGCCAGCCCCTGGGTCAGCCAGTGATGAGGTGAAGGACCTGTTGGCTGAGTTCATTAGCAGAAATTCGTTCCACCCAGATGGAGCTGAGGTTTGGGGTGGGTGCGCAGAGGGAACCAGGGGGCTGCTGAGATGGGTTGAGATTTTAAAAATTTTTTTCCTTAAGACCTGGGAAATGAAAGCACTACTTCCCCTTCAGAATCCCCGCTTCCCTTTTCAGTTCCTCCCTTTGGGGCAGACAATGGAAGATTTCAGGCCCCCTCTCTGGGAGCCTAGTGCCTGTTGTCCCCTCTCCCCCTCCCTCCTCTCGGCTCCCCGCCCCTCACCCACAGGCTTCTCCAACTCCAGCTTCAGGCAGAGATTTGTCAGAATCGTTCGGTTGAGACTGATTATGATTGCAGCAGATGGGCTGGATTTGACAGCACAGATCCTGAGCAGCTTCGGATGGGGGGGGGGGGGGGGCGAGGGGCGGGGAGCGGGAATGCCGCCTCATAGGAGCACATGCCGCACAGCCCAGTCGGGTGCACCGCTGCTTCTCTTGAACGCGCGCCATCAAGAGCCAAGTGGCACTGCCGAGCCGGGGGCCCGCAGGGAGCGCGAGTAAGTCTTGTCTTGGCCAGCAGGGCGCGGGGCCCCGGGAGGCAGTGCCGGCGGGCCAGCAGGCGGCGGAACACAAAGCCTGGGAGCGCGAGTGCCTGGCCGAGAAGCGCGCGCGGCCCGGGCTCGCTCAGCGCGCTCTGGACATGGCAAGTTGGTCAACTCCTGGCTCAGCGGCCGGCGCTCTACCGCCCCCGAAGTGACGGCGTGCTGCAGGGTCTGCCCCTGGGCCGCTGCAAAATGTTCTACCACAGACCAGGTAAGGAGACGCCAGCGGGTTATCCGTCCCGGCGCGCCCCCAACACACAGCCACACCTGCCACTCGGACCCGAGCCCTTCTCTCTGCCGTGCCTTTTAGTTTGCTTCTTGGGACTCCGTGGATATAAACAGTCCGCTGCTGCCTTCATATTCGCCTTTAGTTTCTCCCCTACCGGATCCCTACGGCAGGGGGAGAGATTCTGGTAGGTGGCGCAAGGTTAAGGGTGTTCCGGCGCCTGCCAGCCTGCGCGACGCTTGTCTGAAGCGTGGTCAGTGTATGCGTGCGTCCGCTGTTCGCTCCCACGCAGCCCGAGCCGGGCGCCCCGTGCGCACCCCTCCTCCTCTCCACCTGTGGTGCCTGGGTTTTGTGCTGAAAGCACAAGTGAGCACACACGCGCACATGCGGTTGCACTTCCACGCTGGTGGCCTCCAGACGCTGGAAACGTGGCGTATAGAGGGCTGGCGGGGCACCCTGGCCCTTGAGCTTTCCGACTCATTAAAGCACAGCGCCAGCCCGGCTCTGTCTCTTGGCCTTGATTCCAGTGTCCAGGTGCCAGCAGAGCTCCGTGCCTCCAAGGAGCTGGGAGGGAGGCAGCTTTAACTTGGCTTGGCTGCTGTGTGCTCCTAGGGCTTCCCTCCACCCACGAAAGGAGCAGCTTCGGCCACTGCCTGGCCTGGTCCGGCCCCAGCCAGCACTGTCGCCTTCAGGCCATGAGGAACGCGCGACATGTGGGTCCCCTGACCTCGACTGCCCAGCTCAGGCCACACATCCAGGTGTCCCCTCCTTTGCAGCCACAGCCAGGCTTCCCTCACTCTGAGCATGCACCCTGTTGCTACTGGCAACTGCCTATGCTTAAAGCTCTGGTAAGGAGAGATCGGCTTAATGCTGATTGATGGGCAGAAATATGATACGGTTGAGAGCTCAGCGGTTGGTCTGCCTTCCAGGCCCCACCCCATGTTCGCCATTATAAAAGGTGCTTTTGGGGTGTCCTCATCTGTGTTAAATATTGAGCTAATTTGCTTTCCTGGTGACCATCAGGCAGCTACACGGGAATGTTTTCTTGTATTTCAGGCTTTATTGAGTGGGGTCAACAAGGCCTTGTTTCTGGCCACTGCCATCTCCTTTTACCTGCATCTGTACTTCTTCCAGTCTTCCTTACACATAAGTTCCTAAAATAGGTCTCACTTTTAATCCCCAGATCTATTCCTGGAAATGCTTATAAAAGCACCCCTTGCTTGGTCACTTTGCTCTGCACCTTCTCTCTGAAGACGTGAGAGCTGGTCATTTTGACCCTTCCACAGATACAGTCCAGGCGCAAAGCTTGTTCTTCATTGTGGTAACTCCTGTGATTTTCATGTAACCACCCCCCTCCCCCCTAAGCTGCAGCATCACTTCCCTTTACTGGCATAGCAGTCCCCTTCTCTGAGCTGCCATGGGCTAACGCAGGTTCTCTGGCCTAATACAGGATCTTGGCCCTGTCTGTGGCTCTGCTGCTGCTTGCCCAGTCTTGGCTGCGGAGACCTAAGATGCCCTGATGGAAGAAGTGGTCTTTAGAAGAACTGTGTTCCTCAGTGCTTCCTTCCAAAACTCCGCGTTTTCTGGCAGAGCATTTTAATCTAAGGTGTCATTTTGTGGCCTGTGGATGGTGCTTTGAGAAGCTTGTGATATTTTTGAGTCATTCACTTACTCCCGACAAAATTTCCTTGAGGGGCTTCCACATGTTGGACACCAAGGTAGGCCCTTGACAAGAATGGAGCAGAGACAAGGCCCACATGTGGATATCAGCATTTTGGAGCCCATGTTACCGCTGCATTGTGGTTACTTCTATGACAGTGAACATTGTCATACCATACTACATTTGACTAGGACTTTACAGTTTACAGAGGCTTTCACAGACATTATCTGCTTTAATCCCAGCTGCAGGAATTTTAAATAGCAAGGATTCCACCAAGAGGCTCAGTAATGCTTACCAATCCTGCTTAACCTAAAAGAAGAAGAATCTTACAAATCATCCCAACAGCTGATGAAGCTTTAAAACACAGAATAAACAATTCAGAAAAAGCTTAGGAAGCTTAGTTACTGGAATGTAACTTGGAGAAGATAACTGAAACGCATGTAACATGTACATTACCAGTGAGACACTCTGTGAAGCAACTCCAACCCTCGACTTTGGTGGCCCAGAGAAATGCTCAGGGTGGAGGCTTTCCAGGGCCCTGGGCTATTGCTTTATCCTAGGATCTAAAATGGGATGAAAGTGTTAGCAAAAAGTTGCTGGGAAGCTAGCAAATTAAGCAAAATGAGTAGGCAATGATGTTACTTTCTTTAGCTCAAAGCATTCTTGAGATATCCGCAAGTTTCTAGCATGTATTTACTCAAAGTGAAGCAATTTTCTATACTTAGCACATAAAAAATCAGAGTGTGTGCCTTGTGTCACAGCTGTAGTGAAGACAACCTTGGTTTAGGTTGTTTGTCCTTACTGCTTACTTTGCAAATCTTGTACTGATAGATGGCAGTTTTCTCTTTTGATAATGTGTGGGGAGGATCTATAGAGGACCTGCATCTACAGTTGTTGCTTTCCTTAGCTCTTTGATGACAAAGTTCAGTCCTTCTGACTTCACTGTGAATATCATCTGTGACTGTGTCCCCAAAATAATTTCTAGAAGCAAACTGATAGTTGGAAGTTTTGATTGGCATTTCAGATACACAAGTATACTGAGAGGAGATTGTCTTAGGGGCAGACTTTGGGCATGACTGAATAACAGGTAAGCCAAGAAAGGAATTGGAGGGTAAGGCCTATTATGACAAAAGTTGGATATATTATAGCAAGTTTTTGTTTAATATCATGTAGCTTTGTGACAACTTTAGAAGTTTTTTTCTATAGAGTTTTACTAAAGCCTATTGTTGTATGTTTAGCATCTTGGATGTTTATTTTGATTCCTAGATGTTAGAGTACTTCAGTTTACAGCTAACCTATGTCTCCAAATTGCAAATATGTTAATGCAAAGCACATTACAGATGAATATGTGAAGATGCTTCAAACATTTGTGGGAGATGGTGTAAAAACTTCTGAAAGCCATACATATTTTCCTCATTGAGTGTATGTGATAGCATGTCAAACTTCAAGAAAAATGCATTTAATAGGTGAGTTTGTATTACAGAGGATTTCTGAAATTAATGCATTTAAAGAGTTCAAAAATTTCACGGGAAGTGCATATGGTGTAAAACCATTCATAGATTCAGAAATAGGGATGTGTGGGTGTGTGCATCTGAGAAATTGATTAGATGTACTGGGACTGCTGGGCCCTCCTCTGAGAGGCTTCAGCTTCAGGTTTTCAAATGAAGTTTTAACAAAGTTGGGATTACTCCTGGGGAATATTCCTAGAGCTATCCTGTTTAACAGGGGAAACTGGAGCAATGGCTCTGCCCTGGCAGCAAGGTCATCCTGGCTTGGAGTTGTCTAACTTGCCTGTGACCCCTAATCATAGGGTTCCATTATTTAGTCATACAGCAAATATTTACTGAGGGTCATTTTTGGAGAATAAATCTCCTTTTTGTTGAGCACTGTGCCCTTTGAGGATTACCTAGTAGGTTTTCAAATGAAGTTTGTTGTTTTTTGAGTACCTGATAGTTTTGTCCTTTGAAGTATCTCTAGATGTGGTTTAAAGGCAGCGAAATATGGGTTCCAAGAGACTCCCTTGCTGTACAGTATTGGTGCTGGAGTCACGGCTGCCTCTGATTGGCATTACTTCTCGGATATCATACTTTGTCCTCTTTCTCCTTGTTAACAGTTTCTTTGTGTTCCTTCAACTCAGACAGCAGGTGGCAATGGGTTAAGTAAACTGTCCCTGTGGATTTGTCACTCAGAGGGTAACTGCTGTTATTTTGAGGAGGATGCTCGTTGTCTAGGTTTTCAGGGTCCTGGAAAGTAGGAAGGGAAGGGAAAGTGGCTCATTATTTCATATTGTTGGAAGGTGTTGAGTATGTTGTACTATTAGTGCGGTAGGTAAAATCGTGAGTGCTAATTGGGTGCAGGTTTTGTGAACCCAAATTTTGCTGACTGCCAAGTGAATTTGCAGGTGTTAAATGTGAAAGTCTATAGGCCCTGGCTGTACATCTAATTCTATCAAACACCGTTAATGTGTTTTGGGACAAGGTTATTAATCTCTAACCTGTTTCCTCATGTATAAAATAAGAAAAACTGCATTTAAAATGTTAACATTAAAATCTAACATTAAGGGCTTAGAAAAGTGCCTCACACACTGGAAAATCAACAAATGTTAGTTACTGTGGTCTCTGAGTGTTATTTTCATTTTGCTTAAGGCTGGATAAGACTGCCTTTTTAGTGTTAACCTCATGTCTGAAACTTCTACTAGCACTGCACAGAGAAGAACCATTATAGGGCAGTTAAAATTTAAAGCAATTATAGCTATTTTCAGATGGAGTCTATACTACCTGTAGATACAAGGGACATGATAGTTATTTTTTCCTTGAGATGCAAATGGGTCAGTTTAAAAGATAGCCTAGTAGATAAGTTTATAAAGTTACACAGTTAACATTCATGGAATGCCTCTGAAAGGCCTCTGAAAGGCACTGCACTATGCTGCAAAGATGAGAAAGGATGCTCTTGTTCTCCACTTGTAAACTGGAATTGGGGAGGGATTGATGTGGTTAAAAATAACAGTAGCATAATAAAGAACATTGTATAATAAGAATATTGTCACCTAAGTCCTGACTGTCTGACCCATACTATAACTATAAATATTGGATCTTTTGACAGATACCAGTCTTGATTCCTGTGAGGCAGATAATTTCTCCATTATCCAGATCTCTGTAAGAGAAACTAAAATGTCATACTGGAGTTACTACTAAAAGATGGTGGATTGCAAAGGACATTGCTGTCCTATCATAAATGCCTAACTTAGGTGTCTTTTACTCGTACTCTGAATTGCTTGGGAATCTTGAATTTCTTTACTAACTACAGCATCCATGGTTGCATGGTTGTATTTGGCTTCACTAATCTCTAGATTCCCTGCACTCCACTCATAGCAGTATAGAAATGTAGGGAAAAGATAGAGCTTTGTTAACCAGTCTCCAAGGAATTTACTTCCCTCCTTTCCTCTGTTCTTTGTTCATTTTAAGAGCAAATGCCTCCAGGAAAAATATCTTGGCTCTCTTGGAAGGCTCTTTCTCACACTCAAGATAAGGTTATCAGCTTTTCTGATTTATTTCTACTATATGAGATTTAAGCTACCACCATCATTTTAATTCAAAGCAAGATTCAAATACATGCTCATGCACATGACAAATGGAAAATAGTGCATTGTAAGTAAAATAGGATAAATTAGTTAAGCCTCCTGGCACCACGGTTTCAGTGAACAACATGTAATGCACCTGATGGCAAATTTGCAATGATTTGAATTCCCTTAGATTTTTCATCTTATGTTTTTCTTCATAGACACTTCTAGGATTTAGGTTTTTAACCTAAGATTTACTTGAATACTTAAATTTTATTTAAGTTACGCAAGCTTCATGTATTTAATATATATGGATTTAGGAACATAGTGACACTTCCTCTCCTACCCTCTCTCCTGTCTATGCTTCATCCTTTCTCCTCTTCCTTCTCACATTCCCACTCTTAATTTTTACAAAGATCATTTTCAGCTTACTTAATGATCATATAATTAATCCTAAACTAAAGAAGAGTTTAACAAATAGTATGAAGAAAAACTATTCCTCAATAGGAGAGATAGGGGCTGTTAACAATCATCAAATCTCAAAATGTGCATTTTACTCCAATACATTACACTTAATTCTTTTGTTTTGCAATGAGTTTTTTTTGAATGTATAATTTATTTTTCATTAAAAATAACTTGAGGACTATAGTGATGATTCCCACTATACCCTCTCCTACCCACACTCCCACCACTCTTCCTCCTCTTTCCTATACCCATTCTTATTTTTTACTAAGCTCTATTATCAATTAACTTTATAAACATACAATTAACGCTATACTAAGTAAAGAGTTCCACAAATTGTATTAAAATTGAAAAAAAAAATGTTCCTCAACTGTCAAGGGCTGTTCAAAGTCATTACATCTCGAAGTGTTCACTTCTATAGGTTATCTTTTAGGTGCTCTATTAGTTACCACAGGTCAGGAAGAACATATGGTATTTGTCCTTTTGGGGCTGACTTATTTCACTAAGTATGATGTTGTGCAGTTTCATCCATTTTGTGCAAATGACAGGATTTCATGGTTTTTTTTACTGTTATGTAGTATTCCATGGTGTACATATCCCATAAGTTATTTATCTAGTCTTCAGCTGACAGGCATTTGGGTTGATTCCATATCTTAGCTATTGTGAATTGAGCTGCAATAAACATGGGGGTACAGATAATTCTTTCATGTGCTGATTTCGTTTTCCTTGGGTGAATTCCCAGGAGTTGGATGGCTGGATCATATGGTAGGTCTATTTTCAAACTTCTGAAGTATCTCCATTACTGTTTTCCACAGTGGCTGTACCAGTTTACATTTCTACCAACAGTGGATTAGGGTACCTTTTTCCCCATATCCTTCCCCATATCCTTTGTTTGTTAGTTTCTGTATAAAAGCCATTCTAATGAGGGTGAGGTGAAACTTCTTTGTGGTTTTGATTTGCGTTTTCCTGGTGGCTAGTGATCCTGAACATTTATTCATATGTTTATTAGCCATATGGATTTCTACTTTTGAAAAATTCCTGTTTAAATTCTTTGCTCATTTCTTAACTGAGTTGTTTTGTTGTTGAGTTTCTTGATGTCTTTTTTATTCTGGTAATTAATCCTTTATCAGTTGCATAGTTTTCAAATAATTTCTCCTGTTCTGTCAATTGCCTCTTTACTTTGCTGAGTGTTTCTTTTACAGTACAAAAGAAACTCAATATGATGTAATCCCATTTGTAAGTTTTTGCCTGTGCCTCTGGGGTCTTTCCCAAGAACTCTTTGGCTATGCCAATGTTTTGCAGGGTTTCCCCAATGTTCTCTAATAATTTGATGGTATCGGGTCTTAGATTTAGGTCTTTAATCCATTTTGAGTAGATTTTTGTGTAAGGTGTTAGGTAGGGGTCTTCGTATTTCTGCATGTGCAGATCCAATTTCCCCACCACCAATTGTTGAAGAGACTCTTGGCTTCAGGGATTGATTTTAGCTCCTTTGTCAAAGTTGGTTGTAGATGCGTGGGTCGATTTCTGTTCTGTTCCATGGGTCTATCCATCTGGTTTGTACCTGTACCAGGCTGTTTTAATTTTAACTGCCTTGTAGTATGTCTTGAAATCTGGTACTGTGATGCATCTTGAAATCTGGTACTGTGATGCATCTGGCTTTGTTTTTGTTGTATAGGACTCCTTTAGCTATTCAGGGTCTCCTGTGTTTCCATATGAATTTCAGCATTACTTTTTCTATATCTGTTAAGAATGTCATTGGTATTTTGATTGGTATCACATTGAATCTGTAAATTGCTTTTGGAAGTATGGACAATTTGATTATTGATTCTTATAATTCATGAACATGGAGGATTTTTTTATTTTTTGTGTCATTTATTTATTTTTAATGTTTTATAATTCTCATCATAGAGATCTTTGGTGTCCCTGGTTAAATTTATACCAAAGTATTTAATTTGTTTTGTAGCTATTGTGAATGGAATTGGTCTTAGAAGTTCTTTCTCAGCCATGGCATTGTCTATGTATATAAAGGCTATTGATCCTTGTTTGTTGATTTTATATCCTGCCACTTTACAATAGTTTCTTAATGGAGTCATTTGGATCCCTTATATACAATCATATCATCTGCAAATAGGGATGGTTTAACTTCCTCCTTCCCATTTTGTTTCCCTTTGATTTCTTTTTATTGCCTAATGGCTCTGGCTAAAACTTTCAGAACTATATCCAATACCAGTGGTGACAGTGGGAATCCTTGTCTGGTTCCAGATCTCAGTAGGAATGCTTCCAACTTTTCCCCATACAGTAAGATGCTGGCTGAAGGGCTTGTCATAAATTGCCTTGATGGTGTTGAGGAATGTTCCTTCTGTACTCAATTTGCTTAAAGTTTTCATCATGAAAGGGTGTTGTATTTTATCAGATGCTTTCTCTGCATCTGTTGAGGTAATCATTGGTTTTTGTTCAACTTGTTAATGTGGTGTATCACATTGATTTTGCAAATGTTGAACATCCCTGCATACCTGGGATAAATCCCATTTGATCCAGATGATTAACCAAGTGAGTCACAGAACCAGCCCCATAGAATATTTTCTTTGTTTTACTACAGTATTTGACTACAATGTGTTGTGGTTGAGATCTTTTCTGGTCATGTCTACTAGGAGTTCTGTGTGCTTCCTGTACTTGGACGTCCCTTTCTTTCTCCAAATTAGCCAAGTGTTCTGTAATTATTTCACTAGAAAGGCCTTCTATTCCATTCTCTTTCCATGCCTTCAGGAACTTCTAAGACTCATATGTTGGGTCATTTGATAGTATCCCATAATTCTCCAATACTGCTTTTTAGTTTTCTACTTTTTTCTTGTTTTTGTTCTGACTGCAAAATTTTCAGTTTGTCTTGAATATTCTTTCTTCTGCCTCAAGAGTGTGTTCTTAAGGCTTTCCATCATATTTTTTATTTGTTCTTTTATTCATTTCCAATATTTGATTTTAAATTCCCCTCAAAATCTCAACTTAGTGGGAAAACTTTTCATTCATGTAACATACTGATTTTTTTAGATCATGAATTTTCTTCTGATTTCTTCGAAGTAATCCTATGATCAATTTTTAAAATTCCGTTTCTGACATTTCTTCAATCTCTTCATCTTCACATTTTAGTATTGAAGTGTTGTGTTCTTTGGGGGGTGTCATATTGTCTTTGTTATTCCTGTTTCTTGAATTGCTGCATTTATTATTATGCATTTGTGGTGTTACTTGTTGGTTTTTTTCTGCTCTGTGATGGCTTTTATCTTTGGACTGTGCCTCTGTTGCTTAGTGGAATATCTGCTCTTACCCTGAATACCTAGAGGCACCTGTTGGGTTTGGTTATGGAGCTCCACCCAGTGCTCCAGGGTGAAGGGAGTGTCCAAGGTGACAGCCAAGTTGGGCGTGATAAATCTCTTCCTGGAGCATGTGGAGCCTCCCACAGTGACTGCACAAAGCTCTAGCCACACCCTGTGCCCCTCCACACAGCCACAGTGTTTTCGCAGTCCAGGCACATAACACTCCCACAGTCACGAGCACCCAGCCCCCTGTCACTTCTCCCAGCCAGACACGGACGTCTCCTTGGCTGGTTGCTGGGCAGGTGGACACAAGCTGTTGTAACTATTACATATGTCCAAAATGGTGTCTTGGCCCTCTCTTGGCTAGTTATAGGATACCAGAGCCAGGTGGTCATGGAGAGAGGAACGTGCCTCCTTTTTTTTCCCTCTAGATTGGCAGGTACACTGTCCCCCACAGGGCTCCCAGCCAGGCCCACTCCAGGCTCTTCCTGCAGCTTTGTAGCTTTATTGTCAGTGGCTTGGTCTGCTGCACTCTGGTCTCACCTCACTCCAAAGCTGGTGCTGAGGCTTTCGGTTGCTGGGGTCCTGAGCTGTGCGTGTCCATACCCTCCATGTAGGTCCACAGTGTACCTTCAGTTTGCATGGATTTTCCTCTGTTTTTATCCTAACCCTTCCACTTTTTTTTTTTTTTAACTATCTTCCCTTAGACCAGAGCAATAAGCTCCCTTTCTATGCTGCTGCCATCTTCCATTTCATTTAATTCTAATATTGTAATGTAGTTCTTCCCAGCACTTCTTAAGTGTCAGGTGGTTAAATTCAGCTATGAGTCTGTCAATGGAGTTTTTAATATAAAATAAAGTTTATGTGTAAAATGGAGAATTTACTCAAAGTTATGGAGTGGTACTTCTTATTGTAGAAGCCTTAAATTTGCCTGAACGACTGTAACATAAAAGGACAATCACGCAGGTATATATCTAGATGTTTTGTCTTGAAACTGATTTTTGTTTCAGTATTTTTAAGGGAAACTAACTTGGAAGGACATAATTTGATCTTTACAATCCAGCAAAATATTCTAATATAAAGAAATCACACACACAGAACAGTCAAACTAAGCACAGCATTTCTGTGCATAGAAAGGAAGGCCTGCTTTCATGCCTTCGTTCATGTGCTTCTACACTCACTAGTTCACTCAGCCCTCCATCATTAGGTATCTATCATGTGTCAGGCAATGTGTTGTACTTCATGTGATTGCAGCCTGTCATTATTCCAATATTGAATATTTAGCAGCAAAGTTACTGCTTCTTGGGTTCTGGTATCCCATGTTGGAGTGCTGGATAAAGTCCTGGCTGTTCTACTTCTGATCCAGGTCCCTGCTAATGGGCAGGGAAATGCAGCAGAATGTGGCCCAAGTATTTGACCCGCTGCGTAGTGTGTGATGGACCAGAATGGTGTTCTTGATTCCTGCCTTGGTCCAGAAGTGGCTGTTGTGGCTATTTGGGGATTGAACCAGTAGATGAAAGATCTTCTTCCCTCTCTTCTCCTATTAAATAAATTATCTTGTAAAACATCATTGACTGTCAAGAGTGTCATTGATGTTGCAAGATACAGTACACTTGCTGTTTTTTTTAATAACTTTGAAGTTTGGCTTATTTCAGGTTGCCTCATCCTAGTTGCATTAACGTGCTTTAAAAAACCATTCTTTAATTTTACTAAGACTTTTAGGAGGCAGAAACCTTGTTCCTTGTTCATGTGAAGTTAAAGTTAAGTTTTTCCTTATCTTCCAGAAGGTACTGCAGTTCCCTTCCCAAAGATACTGCAGTTCCCTTACTTGTTTGGTGTTCCATGTCTAGTTTTAGCTACTTGTTAAATAGAAAAAGAAAATAAAGGAAACAGGAATTTTCTTGATTAGGAATTAGTGAATTATCTAATTTAGGATTTATCATAGCCCACAAGACTCTGTCTTCTGTCCCTGTGAATCATTGTGCCATCTTAGGTCTGATTATGGAAGATAGGTTACTTCTTATTGATGGTCTGTTTTAGAGTTTAGTATGTACATGGCCATGTATCTGTGGATTCTCATGAGACATTTAAGCACTGGTGATGGGTTTTGTAGATGTTTTAGAGTCATAACAATCTGTGGAATCCCTTACTGATTTTGCTAAATTACTATGGCTTGGAAGATACTCAACACATGTATTATATCTGATCTTGTCCTAGCAGTATGTACATAAAAATGTGATTCATTAAAACTTATAAAAATATCAAATGGAAGTACCCTCAAGGAGTTTACAATTTAGGTTGAGAAATAGGACAAAAAGCTTAGTGTACAGCTGATGAACAGCATAAAGAAATGATAAAGCCAGGATTTGGAAAATGAAATGATGAATGAGGCTGATATGGTTGGGATAGACTCCTGGAGCAAGGAGACGGGATCTAACCCAGTTGGAGATCATACATAAGGAGAGGGCTGTTTGGGTCAGCAGAGGGCTTGAGTTCAGGTGAAGACAGGAGCAGCCCTGGAAGGAGAGGATGGGAGCTGAATTATAGAAACAGCAGGAGACTGCTGATAATGATTATTTTATGCACAGTAAGAAATTTAGAGTTTGTCTTCTGGGCTATCATTTCCCAAGATGGGTCTGACTGGAACACTATTATGGAAGTATGAACACAGAGACTTGTGACTCAGAAAAGCTGGCTGAAAGGTTAAGAAAAATTGTCTCCTGTAGAAATTCCCAGATAATTTAATACATTAATCTATATTGTTAACTTCTGAAACCCTCCCAAAATGGTTTCGATTACTGAATAACTAACTTCAGAGACAAAAAGAGCCCCTACTTACTCTTTCACTCTCCAAATACAGAGAACTATATATCCAGGTCTCCCATGGGGGTGGCAGGGATCCAGTTACTTGAACTGTTTCCTGCTAGTGTCTACATTTGTAGGAACTGGAATTGGGAGCTGGAGCTAACAGTTGAACCTGGGTACTTCAATATAGGATGCAGGTGTCTTAACAGGGATCTTAACCACTAGGCAAAATGTCTCCCCATACTGAATTTATGTTTAGAAGATCATTGTGAAAAGGTTATTGTCAATGAGAAGTTATTTTTGGGAAATGCTATTAGAAGCCACTGATGATTTGAATCAGAAGTGTTAACTGAGTGGATGGTTGTAGGAACAATAATCTGAAAATTGATGCTTGGTTGTAGGTCTGTGCAGGAAGCACTTAAGGCACCCTGGCTCTGTCCAACAGGATGTGATAAAGGCCTTGGTTGGGGAATATGGTATGAGGACGGGAAGGAAGAGAATATTTCCATCAACATTAAAGCATAAGAATCCCCTCATACTCATGCCTTTGTGAATGAGCAGTTGAAAGAGAGTTGCAGAGATTGGAGAATCAAACGGTTCAAACTTGTGTGACTGTTTTTGCATTAGTAGCAACATGTACTAAGCGCTCCAGAAATTGTCTAATTAAAAAAAAAAAAAAAAAAACTTCCATAAGGTAGCCAAACTCAATGAGGCAGGGATATTTTTGCAGGCATGTACCTTTTCTGATGAATGCTGTACTGCCTAAAATGCTTTCTTGATAGAGTGTACTCAAAACAGAACCCAGCTGTTTCAAGCAACATGTTAGGTGTAATAGTGTCCTAATTAACTTCAGTCATTGGCACTCCTTGCACTGAGGCATGGTCTCTAAGCTAATGGGTTTCTGCAGTGTAGGAAAGAGACAGCATCTTACTGCTGGGAATCTGGTTGTCAGGTAAAGGTGTACTTCTGCCAATTTTCCTCATTATGAGAGACTGTATCAGAAAGAATAGGGGCCACAGTATAGCCATCATGAAGATCTTGAATGTGTTCATCCTTAGAGATGAAAAATTTTGGTTCACAATATCAGATTCCCACCATTTGTATGTCTTTAAGGAGTGGCATACATGTGTTTATGACCTTCACATTCTGCTTTGTCGTCTGTGTGTGTAAAGTGTTAGATCTGGCAGGTGCCGTGGCTCAATAGGCTAATCCTCCGACTGTGGCGCCGGCACCCCGGGTTCTAGTCCCAGTTGGGGTGCCGGATTCTGTCCCGGTTGCCCCTCTTCCAGTCCAGCTCTCTGCTGTGGCCTGGGAGTGCAGTGGAGGATGGCCCAAGTCCTTGGGCCCTGTACCCGCATGGGAGACCAGGAGAAGCACCTGGCTCCTGGCTTTGGATCAGCGCGGTGCGCCAGCCACAGTGGCCATTGGGGGGGTGAACCAACGGAAAAGGAAGACTTTCTCTCTCTCACTGTCCACTCTGCCTGTCAAAAAAAAAAAAAAAAAGTGTTAGATCTGGCCTTTGAGCCATTTGTGTAGGATTATATGGAATGATTTTTCTTAATCCACGTGAGAAATGTTCTTTACTTTCCAAAACAGAAAGCAGAACAAAGCAGTAGAGTAAAACAAAAACCTGGGCAGTTTTCTATAGTATTCCTTAATATCATGACTTTTCATAAGCTTCTTGGCTTCCTTACATATTTATGAATATAAATACATTTAGATGCTCAGTTAACTACTTATACTCTATATTTACCTATTTTCATTCTTATACCTGTTACATACAACTCTGTATTTGGGAGGTGAAAATGATTCAAAGTAGTTGTTATTAGTATAAATATCAGAAAAGCGTTTTTAAAAGTTTAATTTGAAAGTAGTAGAGGGATAGATGGACAGATCTTCCATTTGCGGGTTCACTTCCCAAATGCCACGACAACTGGGGTTGTGCCATGCCAAAGCCAAGAGCTTCATTCCATCTCCCATGTGGGTGGCAGGGGATTAAACCCTTGGGTCATCTTTTGTTGCTTTTCCTAGGCCATTAGCAGGTAGCTGAATCAGAAGTGGAGTAGCTGCAACATGAACTGGCAGCCATATGGTATGCCAGCTGTGCAGGTGATGTCTTTACCTACTATTCCACAATTCTGGCCCTCAGATTCCCGAGAATTTTTACCTTTTATTATTTTTCAGTTCCATAAACTACCAAAATCCTTTTTATTTTATAGTTATAATGCTTATGTGTACTTTGCATGACCTTGACAACTGACTTTATTTCTATAAGACACATTTCTGCCAACTGGTATCTTACTAAATTCTGCTACATAGCCATACCAGTGTCCTTGAGTGTAGTGACTATTTCAGCCTAAGAAAGTTTATGTTGATACTTGAATTCTTCTTTTGGTTGTCCACGTGGGTTAAGCTCACTATATATTTGTAAAACCCCTACTGTCATTTTGCGGTAGGAATGGGTGAGTGTTCTTCAATTCTTAGAGACTGATGTCTGCAAAGGGTAAAAATGAGACCATTACAATGTGCCCAGCCTAGTGGCTGGTGCTGTGGCATAGCGGGTAAGCCGCTGCCTACAGTGCCAGCATCCCATATGGGCACTGGTTTGAGTCCCAGCTGCTCCACTTCTGATCCAGCTCTGCTATGGTCTGGGAAGGCAGTAGGAGATGAGCCAAGTCCTTGGGCCCCAGTACCTGCATGGGAGACCAGGAAGAGTCTCTTGGCTTTGGATCGGTGCAGCTCCAGCTATTGCTGACAACTGGGGAGTGAACCAGCGGATGGAAGATTCTCTCTCTCTCTGCCTCTCCTTCTCGCTCTGTGTAACTGTGACTTTCAAATAGATAAATAAATCTTAGAAAAAAATGTACCCAGCCTAGTTGGTCAGGTACTGGTGCTGTTGGGTTAGCAAGATAAGTGTCTTTCTGTTAATACCTGAATCTGAAAGAAGGCCTAGAGGATGAGTAGAACTGCCAAAGAGGAGTGACCAGCATACAAGCAAACACCTACCTAGGTACAGTTGTCAGTTTGTGGCCTGCTATGTGCTGAATTGCCGTTTGTTTTATTTTAAATTATAGAATGTGTAGCTCTTTAATTGTAGAGTGATAGCCAATGAATGAGATAATGGCTCTACTGGCTCATGTGGCCACATGCATTTTTAATCAGATGGTTACAGTACACTAAAGATACTTCACGTGTATCTTTCCATTTTTATACCACAAACTGAATATGCTTGTGAGAATATTGACATTGTCTTTTTTGCATGTCAGAGGAATTTTCAGGGTTTCATAAATACTGGATAAAAATATTCACTACTACTAATACTCATAGCAGTAAAACTTTCAGTAGCATTCGAGGAATACTTGAACAAAAATATGTTAAATTGGCTGTAACTCGGCTCAATAGGCTAATCCTCTGCCTGTGGCGCTGGCACACTGGGTTCTAGTCCCGGTCGGGGCGCCAGATTCTGTCCTGGTTGCTCCTCTTCCAATCCAGCTCTCTGCTATGGCCCAGGAGTGCAGTGGAGGATGGCCCAGGTCCTTGGGCCCTGCACCTGCATGGGAGATCAGGAGGAAGCACCTGGCTCCTGGCTTTGGATCAGTGCAGTGCGCCGGCTGCAGCGGCCACTTGGGGGGTGAACCAATGGAAAAAGGAAGACCTTTCTCTCTGTCTCTCTGTCTAACTCTGCCTGTCAAAAAAAAAAAAAAAAATTGGCTGTAACTGTTCTACAGTGATGATTATTAGAGAGGGAGCAATCTTTTAAAAATGGGGTTTTTAAATGAAGAATTTTATGTAGATGCTTACCCATAGCTTTCATGTTTATGTAATGAGGTTCAGAAAAGTAGGTAAGGTTTCCATTGGTTTATTGAACAAATGGGAGTATGTCACATAAATATAAGCATACACACGTATTTGTCTTCTATTAGCAGATGGTTTTTAGATACTGGTACAAATCTAATATGCATATTCAAAACCAAACATAGCAGATTATAATTTTATGCTTGCTTTACATAAAGAATTTATTATAGAAAACAGATTGATTAATTTACTCTTAATTTGGCTATTCCATTTTGAAGTAGGAACCACAATATTTAGTTTTACAGAAGATACATATGTAGGCTTTAGAGTCTTTGGAGAAATGTCACTTTAAATATTTAAGAGAAAGCATGGTCTTATTACCTATGGCTTCACACTTAGTAGTTGATACATTGTTTACTCACAGTTTTTAATTTTGTCATTTAGGTTTCTACAGTCACAGTAATGTGTTCCTTGATTTTGGTTCTAATAAAATAATGGTATGTAAATTGGTGAGGGTCCAGTGAGACGATTTGATTTCCAGAACAGAATAAAGGTTTTTATAATGGTTACAAGTCATGGCTTCTGAGAGCTACAGTTTTTCTTTTTTAAAAGATTTATTTTATTTATTAGAAAGACAAATTACAGAGAGAGGTAGAGATAGAGAGGTCTTCCATCCCCAGATGACTGCAATCACCGGAGCTGGGCCAATCTGAAGCTAAGAGCCATCTTCTACTGCTATCCCAGGGCATAGAGAGCTGGATCAGAAGTGGAGCAGCCAGCACTAGAACTGACGCCCATATGGGATGTCGGTGCTTCAGGCCAGGGCGTTAACCTGCTGTGCCACAGCGCCGGCCCCGAGAGCTACAGTTTTAGTGCCTGTACCTGCTACTGCCTACCCAAGAGGCAAAGAGATGCTCTTTGTGAGAAATCCAGTATCTCATCCCACTTCAGTGGAATTCTAATACAGTTGACTTCATGTATTTACTACTTGCCAGTCAGTCCTGTGTAGTGGTTATCTGTTTTGTACCCCATTCCTTGTACCCAGTCACACTTCGAGCCCTCGGGGTCCCAGAATAGGATGGAGAGCAGTCATGCCCATTCCTTAAAAACTATCACCCGTGCCTTCTTTTTCCCCCAAGAACAAAACTAATGGAAGATCATGGATGAGTGGGGCTGGGAAATGTAGTTATTCCCTAGAAACCAAAGAGCTTCTACTTTTCGTGGCTTTGCCTCCAAAAGGTGCCGACAATGTGATGTACTATGGGCTTCAAACACTGAATGGGAAAATGGATTTGAAAGGTAGGTTAATTTTGGTGCAGTTTTTTTTTTTTTTTTTTGCAAGTCATGTGTACAGTTTTAAAAAAGGTTGATGTATTTGAAAGGTAGAGTTATGGCAAGACAGCCATCTGCTGGTTTACTTACCAAGTTACTATAACAGCTGGGGTAGAGCCAGGGGCTCCATCTTAGTCTCCCACATGTGTGGCAGGAGCCCATGTGTGAAGGCCATCTTCTGCTGCCTTCCCATGTACATCAGGAGGAGAGTAAGTCAGAAGCAGAGTAGCCGAAACACAGACCAGCGCTCTGATGTGGAATGCAGGCATCACAGGCAGCGGCTTAGCCTGCTGTGCCACGGCACTGGCACTGGCACTCATGCCTACTTTCTTCATGACATACTTGCCATTGACTTTTTGATAGACTGCTTGTATTACGTAATTGTCTTTGAGTTATTTTACATTTTGTGTTTCCTCATTCTGTCAGCTGCTTGCTTTGTTAATTCCAGTGTGTAACTTCTGTGTCCTTTATTTGTTTTATTTGTGAGAGATACTGTCTGTTCTATGGGATAGGGAAGAATAATACTTGCCTTAAGCTCTTAATAGACTTGACAGTGTTAAATACATTATGCAAAAGGTTCAGCACACTTGCCTGGCATGTAGATGTTTGAGACGTGTTAATCCTTCTTCCCTTTTTCCCTCTGCTTGCTTAAGGAATCTGCTTTCTCAGGCACAGAACTGAACCTGGATTCTGTTTTGAAGTGCCCTGAGCATTCTCAATGTACCTTGCCTCCTTACCAATGGGTGGAAAAATGAGGAATTGCTAGCCTGGCAGCAACTCTCTGATGGTTCCTTACTTCAAAGGGAAGCAACTTCGTCAGGGTTGCATCTTTGCCCTGAAACACAGAGCTTGTTAGTTTGTGAGAGGGAAGTCAGCCTGGAAAGTCTTTACCTGTTGTGCCACAAAAGTCATTGTAGCCAGACATTGCTGTGGGCTTGCCCCCTGCTGAAAGAGACAGTCAAGGACTGTGACTTGATTTTTGTCAATGGACATTCAACATATTACTCCAGGTTTCAGGATGAATTCCACAAGAAGTACTTGGGTCACAAATTTACATTTGCAGAAGTCACTCACTGGGACTTGAGCAACCTTCCAGACCTTACTTTTGCCTGGCACAGAAGGGCATTTTGCCCCTCTGTATGGGATGGTGCTTCTGTAAAGCCTCACTCTGACTCCAGAAACCTCTGGTTTGAAAGGGGGTGGCTGAGCTCACTTGCCCAGATATGTAGGAAAATCATACTGTTTGTGGTATGAAAGTCAGTGACAGGACAGAAGAAACAAGCTGTTGGCGTTTATAAGTGACTGTTTGGCTGCAGCAATGTTCCACTGGATAGCATTTTATGATCTGATGTGACCTGATGGATCCTCTGGTGCTGTGGGAGGCTCAGCTTCTGCTAGGGGAAGGGACATCTGTGAGTTGACATTGTTGGAAGGTTGTGCTTTTGTATGTCTGCTTGGCTGTGACTAGAGAGCCAAGTGGTGAGAATGGGAGCTCCAGTTGTGTCTCTTCTTGGGTCTGGCTTCTAGGGATTAAAACTAACATGAGCAGATTCACTGATTTCTTTTTAAAGACCACTGGGCAAAGTGAGCACTGTTTCTAAGTAAACTTTACTGTCGGAAACTGAAACCTCACTGCTAATAAACAGCACTCCCTTCTGAAAAACAGACTTCTGTTGTATGGTTTATTTTAATCAGGAGGTATGGGGTTTGGGATGTCAACATTTCCTGAATAATGCCCCTCCCCACATTAGGTCATTTTTTTAAAAAAATTTATTTATTTATTTATTTTTTAATTTATTTTTGACAGGCAGAGTGGACAGTGAGAGAGAGAGACAGAGAGAAAGGTCTTCCTTTGCCATTGGTTCACCCTCCAATGGCTGCCGCGGCCGGCGCGCTGCGGCCGGCGCACCGCGCTGATCCGATGGCAGGAGCCAGGAGCCAGGTGCTTTTCCTGGTCTCCCATGGGGTGCAGGGCCCAAGCACCTGGGCCATCCTCCACTGCACTCCCAGGCCACAGCAGAGAGCTGGCCTGGAAGAGGGGCAACCGGGACAGAATCCGGCGCCCCGACCGGGACTAGAACCCGGTGTGCCGGCGCCACTAGGCGGAGGATTAGCCCAGTGAGCCGCGGCGCCGGCCTATTTATTTATTTATTTGTAAATCAGAGTTACACACAGAGAGAAGGAGAAGCAGAGAGAGGTCTTCCATCCGCTGGTTCACTCCCCTGTTGACCTCAACAGCTGGAGCTACACTGATCCAAAGCCAGGAGCCAGGAGCTTCCTCCAGGTCTTCTCATGCAGGTGCAGGGGCCCAGGGACTTGGGCCATCTTCTACTGCTTGCCCAGGCCATAGCAGAGAGCTGGATTGGAAGTGGAGCAGTAGGGACTTGAACCAGTGCCCATATGGGGTGCTGGCATTGCAGATGGCAGCTTTACCTGCTACGCCACAGCACCGGCTCCCAACCCTTTCCCTGTCCAGTGTCTTTATGTCTGGTCTTCTTTGCTATTAAAAGGAATAAACTTTTCAAAAATGTTAAGCGTTGATGTTTGTTTATATGAAGACTTAATTTGCATTTTCTAAACTTCACATCTGATTCAGACATGTTGCTGGATGGCAGACTTCTGCTTGAGGTTAAGGTTTGTTGTAGTGCCACCTTGCAGATTGAATAAGGAATGCTTTCTTCTCCCAATATCTTTTATGAATGCTGTATTTAGTGTATTCCCCCTTAAAACCCACAAGCTTGATAAGATGAAACCCATGTCAAGTGGTGAGGACCAGCACCTTTATGCAAAGACTGACCTATCCTGGAGGGAGCTCACTGACAGGTTTTTTTTTTTTTTTTTTTTTTTTTTTTTTGACAGGCAGAGTGGACAGTGAGAGAGAGACAGAGAGAAAGGTCTTCCTTTGCTATTGGTTCACCCTCCAATGGCCGCCGCGGCCGGTGTGCTGCGCTGTTCCGATGGCAGGAGCCAGGTGCTTCTCCTGGTCTCCCATGGGGTGCAGGGCCCAAGTTCTTGGGCCATCCTCCACTGCCTTCCTGGGCCACAGCAGAGAGCTGGCCTGGAAGAGGGGCAACCGGGACAGAATCTGGCACCCCGACTGAGACTAGAACCCGGTGTGCCAGCGCTGCAAGGTGAAGGATTAGCCTATTGAGCCGCGGCGCCGGCTTCACTGACAGCTTTATGGGCTGGATCAAAACACATTTATGTTTTACATTCTGTTCTGACTATGGAAGAAGCAGATACTTATTTTAACGGCAAACAGAAATAAAATGGAGAGAACTTGTTGGCAACTTAAATTCTTTTCCCTTGAGGAAAGAGCAGGCAAGGAGATGCCCAGGAGGAAAGTGGCTGCCTGAGAAGCAAGCAGCCTTATCCTTAGCTGCTCTCACTACATTTACCCCATTAGAGGAGTCATACCCAACACACTTCCTTCCTTGCTGTAGATGGTGGTCTGTGCCCACACTGTTCTGTGGGTGCCAAGAGTATGAGGCACAGGGCTCAGCCAGCCAGGGAGCTAAGTGATGGCAAGCGTGAAGCATGTCATCCTGCCTTGCCTATGCCTGCTGGCTCTGTGCCTGGGCAACTGGCCAGCTGCTTGACCTTATGCAGAGGCCCTGTGTGTCTTGGACTCCTGGGGACTGTACTGGCTGACTGCCTCCTCCATTTTGCATGGCATTTTCCTCTCCTTTGCTCTTCTTCCTTGGAAGAACCAGTGGATGATAGATCTCTGTCTCTCTGCCACCCTCTCCACCTCATCTATCTGCCTTTCGTATAGATAGGTCTTTAAGAGCATAAAAAAACACATTACTGACAGCCTGTCTGCCTTCTCCAGGCTAAACCCTCACGTTAAAGAGCTCTTTCCCCTTGCCCACATGTAGTCCTTGGGCATCGTGGACTCCCTTTGTAGATCTCATCACATTTGTACTTAATGCTTTCAGGTCAGAATTTTTCAGATTGTTGGCTTCATAGCCCCTGAAACATACCTGTCTTTGTGCCTTGGTATTAAGCACAGAGCTGTCATATAGGAGATCTGGAGAGTAGTATGGAGGGTAGAAGAAAGGCTGGCTTGGATCACATCAACCTTCAGAATGGCAGTACTTGGCAACCTCTGACCCCATATTCATTTCCTGTTGCTGGAACAATTATCCACAAACTTTGTGGTTTGAGATAACGCAAATGAGTTGTTTCACTGTTTTGGAAGTCAGAAGTCTTGATGGATGTGATGTTGTGGACAGGGTCAGTGGCCTTTCCTGCTTTGTAGTACTGGCTGCTCACATCCCTTGGGTTAGGGCCCTCTTCCAGAACTGTTTTGGCTTTGACCTGTGCTACCTTTGTCACTTCTCCTTGTGTGATTTTTGACTCTTCTGAATCATTTTATGAGGACCCTTGTATTTACATTGAATCCACCCAGATAAACCAGAAGAATTTCCCCATTTCAAAATCCTTAATTAGACCTGCCAAATCCCTTTCAGCCAGGTAAGGTAACAAGCTCACATTCCTGGTGCTGAGGGTGCAGGTTTATGGTAGAGTGAGATTGGGCCAGAATTGTGCCAGCCACTGCTGTCTAAAGGAAAATGCACTTATGAGTGGATACAATGCAGCCTGGGGGCTGTGGGAGGTGCAGTGACTCAAGGGACAGCCAGAGTCTAGGGCAAAAGAACTTAGAGGCATCTCCCACTAACACATTCTGGGAGAAAATAAGACTTTTATCGACTTGCAAATGTTGAACAACCCTTGAATTTTTGGATAAATTCCAGTTAATCATGAGATATGATCTTTCTGATGTGTTTTTGGATTTGTTTTGCTGGTATCTTGTTGAGAATCTCTGAATCTATGTTCATTAAGGATATTGGTCTGTAGTTTTCATTTTGTGTCCTGTCTTTGGTTTTGGTATCAAAGTAATGCTGGCTTCATGAAGAGTTGGGCAGAATTCCATCCTGTTGAATATTTTGGAATATAATATTAAAGTTAATTCACTTTCAAATGTTTTTGCGGAATTAAGTAGTAAAGCCATCAAGTCCCTGACTTTTCCTTGATGGAAGGCTTTTGATTACTGCTTCAGTCTCATTGCTTGTTACTACTCTGTTTAGATTGTCTATATCAATCTTGATTTAATCTTGGTAGGTTGTATGAATCCAGGAATTTATCCATTTTTTTGATTTTCCAATTTATTAGCATATAGTTCTTCATAGTAGTTTCTTAGGATTGTTTGTATTTAAGTGGGATTGGTTGTCTCCTTTTTCATCTCTAATTCTATAAAAATAGTTTTTATCTCATTTTTTCATTGTTTGGCTAGAGGTTTATTTTATCTTCACCAAGAACAAAACCATATGGTAATCTCAGTAGGTGCATTTGATAAAATTCAACAGGCATTCATGATAAAAAATCCTCTACAAATTAAATATAGAAGGAACACTCCTCAGAATTATAATGGATATCTATCACAAATAGCCAGTATCATATTGAAAATGGGGAAACCAAAAACATTTTCCCTCAAATTTGGAACAAGACAAGGATATCTACTTTGACCACTCTTATTCAATATAGTGCTGGAAGTTTTAGCAAGAGCAGTTAGGAGAAAGAAATAGTACATCAAAATTAGAAAAGAGGAAGTCAGGTTATCCATGTTTGCCAATGACATGTTGTACATGAAAAAAAAATAAACACTTCGCCAAAAAGCTGTTAGAATTGATAAACCAATTCAGCAAAGTTGCAGGTTATAAAATAAATGTACAGAACACAGTAGTTTTTTTGTATGTTAATGATGAACTCACAGAGAAACCAAGAAAGAAATCCCATTCTCAGTAATCACTAGAAAAACCAATTATTTGGGAATAACTTTAATCAAAGTAGTGAAAGATCTCTTTAATGAAAATTATCAAACATTTATACAGGAAAATGTCAAGGATACAAAACAAAAATTGAAAGATAGTTTTTGCTCATGGATCAAAAGAATCAATATCAATAAAATATCTATACTACCTAAAGCATTCTACAATCAATCCCCATCAAAATATCAATGGCATTCTTTACAGAGATAGAGAAAACATAAAAACTATAGATAGGGGCCATCGCTGTGGCATAGCGGGTACAGCTGCCAGCTACAGTGCCAGCATCACATCATGGTGCTGGTTCGAGTCCTGGCTGCTCCACTTCTGATCCAGCTCCCTGCCATGGCCTGGGAAAGCAGTAGACAATGGCCCAAGTCCTTGGGCCCCTGCACCCACGTGGGAGCTCCAGGCTCCTGGCTTTAGATTGGCTCGGTTCCTACCATTGTGATCATTTTAGGAGTGAACCAGTGGATGGAAGACTTCTCTTTCTCTTCCTCTGTCTCTCTGTAACTCTGCCTTTCAAATATTTTTTTTTAAAGAAACTATACATAGATCAGTGGATCAGAGTAAAGAGCTCAGAAATGATCAACATGCATGTAGCCAACTGATTCTTTACAAGAGTGCTCAGACCACACACAGTGGAGTAAGAACAATCTCTTAAAGAAGTGGGGCTGGCAAAACAATGTATATATGTAGAAGAATGAAATTAGATCCACATATCTCACCTTATACAAAAATCAAATCAAGATAGATCAAAGACCTACATTTAAAACCTCGAGACTATGAGGTTTCTAGAAGTGGGAAAAACACTCCAAGACACTTGTGTAGGGAACAACTTGTTAGACAAGACCCCCAAAGCTCAGGCAAGAAAATCAAAACTAAACAAATGGAACTATGTCAAACTCAGAAGCTTTTGCATAGCAAAGAAAACAATAAGGTGAAGAGACATTCAACAGATTGGGAAACATATTTATAAACCAACTATCTGACAAAGGATTAATATCTCAAATATATCAGAAACTTAAATTGAACCACAAAAAAAATGAGAATTGGGCAGAGGACTTCAATAGAAAGTTCTCAAAGAAGAAATACAAATGGCCAACAAATATATGAAAAAATGCTCAACATCATTAGCCATCAGAGAAATGGAAATCAAAGCCACAATGATATATCACCTCACTGCTGTCACAATATCTAAAATCCAGACTACAGAGAGTAACAGATGCTGGCAAGGATGTGGAGAAAGGGGAACACTTACATACTGCTGGTGGGAATGTAAATTAGTACAGCCACTGTGGAGAACGGTGTGGAGATTTCCTTAAAAACTAGAAATAGACTTGCCATATTATGATCCGGTAATCCTGCTACTGGGTATATGCCCAAGAGACTTGAACAACAGGTATCAAAAAGATACCTGTACCACCATGTTTATAGCAGCACTGTTCACAATAGGCAAAATATGGAATCAACCAGGGTGTCCATCAGATGAATGGATATAAAAAAGTGGTAGATATACACAGTGTCATATTCAGCTATAAAGAATGGAATTCTATTTGCACCAAAATGGAAACAACTGGAAGACATCGTGTTGTGTAAAATAAGCCAAATCCAGAAAGACAAATACTGTATGTTCTCACTTATATGTGGGAGGTAGAGTTTAAAAACAATAACAAAAAAGTATATCAATATTACTGCAAATAGGTATGTAAAAACTTTGTTTCGTAACATTGTCATAAGATGTTAAGATGTTATACTACTATAGTTCTAATGTTCTGTGGTAATTTATTGTATATGGGTGAAATAGGCATTTTTCCATTCAGTTATTGTTTATAGCCATTGTCTGTATTCCCACTGAACTAGGGTCTTTTTACTGTTTACATGTTAAACTTATTTGGTTGAAGTATTAAGCCTTTTTTTTTTTTAAAAAAAAACTATAATATTAAGAAGTTTTCTCAAAAACAAAAATGGAAATAGGATAGGAAAGATGGGGGGGTAAGGAGGAAGGAAATATCATTATGTTCTTATAATTGTATCTACAAATCACATTGAATCTGCTAAAAAATAATTAAAAATAACAAAAAATTAAGATACTGAGACATAGGCAATTATACAAGCCAATCTAAAGCTCACAATAAGTGAGACCAGGATTGTGTCTTTTAGTATAGGGAATTTTTTTAAACTTTTATTTAATGAATATAAATTTCCAAAGTACAGCTTATGGATTACAATGGCTCCCCCCCATAGCCTCCCCCCACCCGCAACTTTCCCCTTTCCCTCTCCCTCTCCCCTTCCATTCACATCAAGATTCATTTTCAATTCTCTTTATATACAGAAGATCAGTTTAGCATATATTAAGTAAAGATTTCAACAGTTTGCTCCCACACAGAACATAAAGTGAAAAATACTGTTTGAGTACTAGTTATAGCATTAAATCTCAATGTACAGCACATTAAGGACAGAGATCCTACATGAGGAGTAAGTGCACAGTATAGGGAATTTACAAATTAGAATTTAGGAAGTGCAAATCAGACTTCCCAAGGGATCAGGTTTGAGTCTGTTGACCCGGTAGGGAAGAAATTGGCACAGCTGTTGAGGGTTGGATGTTTGCCTTGTGCTGGATTGGCGTGAGCAAAGGCTGCCCCTGGAAGGTTGTCAGTTATCTAGATGTTATATGGAAGAGGATTGTAAAGCTGCAGTGCTGCTCAATATCATACATTCCTTTCCCTACATTTTACAAGTGAGGAAACGAAGGCCTAGAAAGTTCAAATGGGTTGATGACATTTGGCAAACTGATGTTTCTCAGGGCTCCTGACTCTAATCTTGCCTGCTGTGTAGTAGACTGGAGTTCCTCTTCTGAAATTTTCTTGTGTTACCATCCGATGTTCTATTCATTGCCTGCTTCAGAGGAAGGGCGTGGAGAGGAGTGTGGTCTGGGGCATATGCCCATGATGTACACCTAAAAGCAGCAGATTGTCTTTGGAAAGAACCTTGGATGATGCTGAGTCTAAACAGGGCAAAAAGAAACCTGAGTAGGATATGGTGAAAGTGGAACATGCATAGTTCTTGTGGGGTGGGGCATTGAGTTAGAAGTAGGTAGTCCCAAACAAAGGCAGTGCAGATGAATTCAGCACATTTAATTGAGGCAGCATTGTAGTTGTACCATCTTCTCACGGTGGCTGTGATGAAATCAAGGAATGTTGTGGCTGGCTGAAGTGAAGGCATTTACACACTGACAATGTTTTTACTGTTTGCCCTTTTAATATCCAGCCTATTTGCTTGAGGCAGTAATAGGATAATTTATTCAGAATACCATGCAGCCTTTTGGGGTGGATTTCTCTACATCTTTGAACACTTAGTAATGTGATGGGTCAGTTAGTAAGCAATTAAGTCAGGATCTTGTTGACAGAGAGATCACAAATACACTGGCAGGACTCTGACAACTCCACTTCCTTTTTCCTAGTATGGTCACATATTTGAAAGTGCATTACATTTACTCTGGACAAGTAACATGAGACAAATGTCACTTAAAATAGCCCAGCAGAAAGCAGGATGTGAGAGAAGGGGATAACAACAGCATCATGTAATAGTGGGAAAGCAGAACCATGCAGAACAGGAAGTGAATATATAGTTGAGATAACCTGTGACTGCTCATTTCCAGGTTTTGGGATGAATGTAGTCCTTCTCCACTCCTCGGCTAGCCTCTGTAAAGAAAACATATTCTTACGTTGCAGTGGCTCTTTAACAACACCCATGGATATTGTTCCACAATAAATGCTTTGTGTGGCTGATTGGAATGCTTTGACCACATGAGACTTTGGCTTACTAGTGCGTTTTCCTTTTAATTTAAAATGATCAGGGTGGGTGCATGAGTGGTGGCTGCTTATGGGATTTTAATTTAACATTGTAAATTTTGATGTGGTTGAGAAATTTTTATGTGACTTTAATTGAATGCTGCAAAATTTTAAGAGGGTATGCAATTAACATAGAATAAAATTGCTGTATGTAAGAAGTTATTTCTAACATCTCCATTTTTATATCAATATCATTAATGAGACTAACACAATGGCTACTTGCCTTCTTGAATCTAGATTTATACAGTGAAAATGATGTAGAAACAAGATAAACACCAAGATAATTTAAAGACAAGATTTCTGAAAATCATGTCCCAAATTTCTTAAGCAGAGCTTACATATATTAGGTGTTTGGAACAGTGATTAAGATGCTGGCCTTCATACCATATAGGAATGCCCTGGATTTGAGCCTGGCTGTACTTCCAATTCCAGCTTCCTACTAATGTGTTCCCTGGGAGGCAGCAGGTGATGGCTCAAGTACTTACTTCCCTACCACACACACGGGAGACCAAGACAGCTTGTAGGGCTCCTGGCTTTGGCCTGACATAGCCCTGGCTGTTTGGAGGCACTTGGAGAATGAAGCAGTGAGTGGGAGATATGTTTTATCAATTGCTGTGACTTTCAAGTATATAAAACAAAAAATTGTATAAAAGTGAGAATGAACAGTTTAACAATGTAAACTAACATTACTTTATATAGTATATTGGTACTATTTATCACATCTGAATTTACTGGGTAAATCAAAGAGTAAAAAACAATTTTGGGAGTGATTACATTATAACATTCTTTCCTGTCGCTGAAAGAGCTAGATAGAGGAACCCCCAGGAAACAGGACATCTAGGGAGGGTAAATATTCCAAGTTTAAGCACAAACTGGGTGGGATCTGAATGCTGTCTTTATATAGACTCAACACTGCATGGCTGCTTGCTGATTCTGCATTGCTTCCTCATTGAACATTTAGCACAGACTCGAGCCTTTGCTTTTTTAAAATAATTCTGTAAAACTCCACTTACAGATGAGTGTTCCTCATACTCTCAGAACTGTAAGCCACAGTGGGAAGTACATTTTATTTCTAGGTACTAGGAACATACACGCCAATTCTAATGCATATATAGCATGCAAACAAAAATGTCATGGAAGAATGCTGTACTACAAAATGAACTGAAGGCAAAGCTTGATGAGTCAGCCATTGGGTAGATTCCAAACATTGCTTCCACACTCATAGACCCATCACTGGCTGCTGCATCAGTTGCAGTGTGTATAGTGTAGTATATAGTAGTGTTTGCTAGTCCGTTTCATTGAAAAGGAATACTGGTTGACACACATGAAAATACTTTAACTCTTTGTAATGTATGTTGACTCTGATTGAAAAGTTGCCAGAAACACACAGAATTTACACACAGAAATTAAATTCAAATATATAGATACCTCTTAAAAAAAAAAAAAAAACTTCGCTCGTGCCACTATTCTGCCTGAAAATGGACAATGATCTTTTTCTCCTTCGGATACAATTAAAGCTTTCAGTGTTTTCTTCCCCAGTGTCTCCTCGATAGTTTTATTATCAAGAAAATTTAATCTGTTGAGTCACAGCTCACTTCCCCCAGCAGAGGCCTCCCTAGAATTGATCCCCTGGCATTCTCCTGAGGTGATGAATTGCAATGCTGTGCTGATCTACACTAAATGTGTTTGTCTGACTCTTTGATGATACCTTTCTTGATCATTTGAGACCTTGCTAATCATTCTTTCTCAGTCAGTAATGCACAGCTCTTGAACCACGCGAGGGTTGACTGCCCCAGTGTTATAATCATTTAGTGCCTGCTGTCATTCTTTCTCTCCCCCTCCTCCTACCCTTCCTTCCCCCCACCCAAAGTAAGTCTCACATTTTTTTTTTCTTGATATTACGAAGCATGGAGAACAGGGGAGGTGTTTTCTGTGTTGATAAATGTTTCTATCACTACTATACTGGCTATAAGTGTAAGAGCTTACTGATTGTGTGCCAGCTGACACTGTGATATTGCCTGTTAGTATTCTCATGCATTTTCTCTGTCCTGACTTGATAACTATATTGTATGCTGAAAATATGGATCGTTCCTACAATTTCTTAAAAGCTAGTGAAATGTAAGATGCAGAAGATACACAAGAAGTGTTGGCACATTGCTTTTTCACAAAGCAGAACATGTATGGAACCCATACCTAAGTCAACAAAAAATTCAGTGACCTAGCTTGCACCCGATTTGAGTCCTTGGCAAACACTATCCTGATCTTTGTTTTATATACTTGATTTTACAGTATTTCAGTTTTTTAAGTTGTCCAATTTCTGTGTTTTTGCCGGCACTTCAGACCAGGTGTTAACCCACTGTGCCACAGCGCCGGCCCCGAGGCATGATACTATGAACACTGTTTCATGAAGTTTTGGTGAGCATCTCTGGTAGACTTCAAAATTAGACTGTTCCAGAATCCAAAACTCTAGAGCATTATGTTGGTGATCAAAAATTCTCAGATTTCAGAGTAGATCAAGTTGGAGATTTTCAGATAAGCAATGTATGTGCTATTCTTACTGTAGTTCAATTTTTATAGTTTGTTATTTAAGATTGTCTAGGGTATCACAGCTTTTAATTTTTTAAGTGTCATGCTAACCATGCATAAAATAGAACTCTATAAAAAGTACACTGTCAGTAAATTTTATGAGACTGGTGGGAAATTAAAGATAAAGGTGACACTGACTGAAAGAAATCAGTAAGAAAAATTTTTGCAGCTTAGAAGATAAGTTATGCATCTGCAAATTTCAGACATGGTAGGTTTGGTCATGTGAGAAGGTCTCACAAATGGAAACAGATTCTGAAAATATTTTACTGATGGAAGGAGATATAATAGATATGAATAAAGTGATATTTGGAGGAGGAAAACGTACACAAAAGAACACAAATACCCATCATTATCAAGTTGTGTACTAATAGAGAAGTTCAAGTGTAGTTGAGGCTATAAAGTAAAGAATCTCAAATAATTAAAGTGAATAAATTCAGAAATGGATTCTGATGAGGGTTCCATTTTGGATGGAATATGGTTAAAATCTGTGTAGGAAACAGATCATAGTCATGCTTTATTTTGTAGCCTGTCTACCATTTTTCTACTGAGAGAGCAACAAAAGAAAAAAGCCTTCAATAGAAGGAAACTTTGGACCCTGAATTGCAACTCATTGCTTGTGGTAGACGTGCAGGTACAGAGAAGCAAAGCACATGAGCTGATGATATTACTGGTGATGAGAAGTATTGTGGGCAAACTTATTTCCTGGAGCATATCAATCAGGCTTAAGGAACGTTTGCCACTTGTTTGGGTGTTATGACTCCTTGTATCGTTATTTAGAAACACTTTTGTGTGTTCTCTAATTTAAATTCAAGGTATCAATCAAGTATGGTAGCTTCAGCTTCCATCTATCTACATGAGTTAACATTGGATAGGGCTTTGGTACGTTGAATGTGTTGAAAAAATGAAGCTTCCAACCGTGGAATCTACAAGGGTAAGAAAAAGTTTCATTTTATGTGATTTGCAGGGAAGAGGACCATTTGGCCTTTAGCAGATAGTTTCCATAGCTACCGAGCTGAATCAAAAGAAAATGCTATTGCAGCTTTATTTTTTTCTGTACTACCTTTACTGCTTTATGGTAGCTACCAAGGCAGGTGTTTCTCAGGAACTCGTTATTCCACAGATGAAATGTGATGAAATGCTTCAGTCTAGCATTGGTTAGAAGCAGAATTCCTTTGTTGTGAGAATCTTGTCTCACACCAAGATTTGATTAGAACTGTGTTTTTGCTGAAAAAGGATCCATAAAGGAAGATTCTGTATAGGTACAACTTAGTTGAGCAACTCCTCACTTCTGCCAACTGAAATTGCATTTTGTATTTTACAAAGCAGGAACTGCACTGAAATTGCAGAATCTAGAATTTGCTTCTCCTGGTGTGTGTGTGTGTGTGTTTTGTGGTATAAACATGATTTCTAAAGGAGTCTAAAAGTGATGACTTTTGACTTTACAGTATAATACAATCAGGCTAAAGCACAAAAAACTTGAAATCAGAAAGTAACATGACAGTCTTTTTTTTTTTTTCTTAATTCATGGGTGTAACATGTGAAAGGTATATTGTGTTGCTCTAGTTTCATAGTCGTTAAATATTTGTACTAATGATGCTTTGATGTTTTGTACCAGTACTCTATTATCATATAGTCCTGCTATGAACCTTCCCAGGAATGACTAGGAATGTATGAGAGGAAAAATATACATTATTTTGCTTTACTCCTTTCATATATCTCAATTTATATTTCTGTAATCCTTGAGTGTATAATTTTTTTTAAAGATTTATTTATTTACTTGAAAGTCGGAGTTAAAGAGGAGAGGCAGGGAGAGAGAGAGAGAAGTCTTTTATCTGCTTGTTCACTCCCCAATTGGCCACAAAGGCTGGAGCTGTGCTGATCCAAAGCCAGGAGCCAGGAGCTTCTTCTGAGTCTCTCACGCAGCTACAGGGGCCCAAGGACTTGGACAGTCTTCTACTGCTTTCCCAGGCTGTAGCAGGGAGCTGGATCAGAAGTGGAGCAGCCAGGACTCAAACTGACACCCATATGGGATGCCGCCAATGCAGCCAGTGGCTTTACCCTCTACATCACAGTGCTGGCCCCAAATATGTAATTTTTTAAAAATGCTTTTCTGTATTTCCTCTAAAAATACCAGATCAGGTAGACGAGGATCTGCTGATAAACTTCATGAAGTGGTAGTATTGTCTCAACCTTGTTGAAGATAGTATCTCTACCAGGCCATATGAGAAGTATGGACTGGCTATGCAAATGAAGTTTTCAGATACATACATGGCTTCCTTTTTCAAATTTGCTGCTGTGACATTTGTTCTAGAAGTTACAGAGCTCTTTGTTGATCTCTGGGTATTACCTCTATGCTACAGCCAGGGTTGTTTTTTTTTATAGGCAGAGTGGACAGTGAGAGAGAGACAGAGAGGAATGTCTTCCTTTTTCTGTTGGTTCACCCCTCAATGACCACTGTGGCTGGTGCACTGAGCTGATCTGAAGCCAGGAGCCAGGTGCTTCTCCTGGTCTCCCATGCAGGTGCAGGGCCCAAGGACTTGGGCCATCCTCCACTGCACTCCCGGGACACAGCAGAGAGCTGGACAAGAAGAGGAGCAACCGGGACAGAATCCAGTGCCCCAAGCTGCAGTGCCGGCCAAGCCAGGGTCTTTTTAAAAATTTTATTTAAGTTGTGCAAGTTTCATGCATTTAATATATACAGATTTACAAACAGTGATACTTCCAACCCCATCCTACCCTCCCTCCTGCCCATGTGCCAACTCTTCTTCTCTCTCACATTCCCACTCTTGTTTTTTTACACAAATCTACTTTCAGTTTCCTTAATAATCATAAGGTTAACCCTACAGTGAGTAAAAGATTTCAACAAATAGTATGAAGAAAAAAACACTGTTCCTCAGCAGAAGAGAGAAGGGCTATAAACAGTTATCACATTCCAAAATGTCTTTTTCACTGCAGTACATTACATTTTAAGTACTCTATTAGTTAGTTACCCCTGGCAAGGGAAAACGTATATCTGTCTTTTTGGGATTGGCTTATTTCACTAAGTATAACAATTTCCGGTTATATCCATTTTGTTGCAAAAGACAAGCTTTCACTTTTTTTTATGCTGAGTAGTACTCCATAGTGTATATATACCATAATTTGTTCTCTCCAGTCATCAGTTGATGAACATCTAGGGTTGAGTCCACATCTTAGCTATGGTGATTTGAGCTACAATGAACATGAAGGTACTGTCTTCCACAGCGGCTGGACCAATTTACATTCCCACCAGCAATGGATTAGAGTACCTTTTCCCCTACACCCTTGACAGCATTTATTGTTTGTTGATTTCTGTATGAAAGCCATTCTAACTGGAGTGAGGTGAAGCATCATTGTGGTTTAGATTCCCTAGAGGCTAGTAATCCTGAGCATTTTTTCAAGTGTCAGTTGGCCATTTGAATTTCTTCTCTCGGAAAATGCCTGTTCAAGTCTTTGACCTATCTCTTAACTGGGTTGTTTGTTTTGTTGTTGTTGTCTTTTTTGAGCTATTTGTAGATTCTGGATATTAACTGCTTATTAGTTGAATAGTTTGCAAATATTTTTCTCCCATTCTGTCCCCTGCCTCTTCACTTTGCTAAGTGTTTGCTTTTCAGTGCAGAAGCCTCTCAATTTGATGTAGTCTCATTTGTCAATTTTGACTTTGATTGCCTGTGCTTCTGGGATCTGTTCCAAGAAGTATTTTCTTATGCCAATGTCTTGCAGGATTTCTTCAATGTTCTGTATTAATTTAATGGTATAAGGCCATAGATTTAGGTCTTTGATCCATTTTGAATGTATATTTATTTAAGATATTAGGTATGGGTCTAGTTTCCTTATTCTGCACATGTAGGTCCAGTTTTGTTGAAGGGACTGTCCTTGCTCCAGCAATTGATTTTAGCTCCTTTGTCAAAGAGTAGTTGGTTGTAGATGCATTTATTGTTTTATGGAGTTTCTATTCTGTTCTGTTGGTCTGCACATGTATTTTTGTGCCATTATCAGGCTGTTTTGATTATAAATGCTCTGTAGTGTGTCTTAAAATCTGGTATTGTGATGCCTCCAGCTTTGTTTTTGTTGTATAAGATGACTTTAGCTATTTGGGTTCTCTTGTGATTCCATGTGAATTTTAGCATCATTTCTTCTAGATCTGTGAGGAATGTCATTGGTATTTTGATTTGTATCACATTGAATCTGTAAATAGCTTTTGGTTGTATGGACATTTTGATAATATTGATTCCTCCAATATATGAACATGGAAGATCTTAAAGGAATGTTTACTTTTTGTGATGCCAGGTCGTGGCTCTTTCATTATTGTAAAATATGGTTCCTGGAGCAAATCAGAGTTGGTTTTTACAAAAACTGTTTTCTATTTTAAGAAAGGAAGAGAACACAGAATATTGACCAGGTTTGATTCCATCAGTATAGTTTATCTTTATAAATTAGAGGAGTAAAACAGAATAGAGTGAGCTGTTTGTGTCATTTTAGTGTCTTAAGTATTCCTCTGTCCATATCGTTCATATCATCCTGAAATTAATTTATCTAAGAGACAAACCTGGAGACAGTCTATTGCATAAAGCCCATCCCTAGTATATGTGAGTCAAAAGGAGCAAAAGCCTTATACTCCTGGGGATTAGAGAAGAGATCAGCATAGATAGTCTTGTCTCCAGTCTCTGGGAACTTCTGACAGAAAGGGATGTCAGTCCCAGGGATGTGACTTGTATCAGTTGCAAAGTACTAGATGAACGCCTGTGTTTACGGATAGCTACTGTTTTGCAAACATGATGTAAAGAAATATGCTAGGGAAGATCTCAAAGACAAATTCCAGAGCTGGAAGTCATGAGTGCTTTTGATAACGACTCTAAAATACTACGTGCTCCTCAGTTGAAGTTTGACATGTGACTGTGCCTGTGTATGTGAAATTGTACTTATTCCTGCTGGGTAGCACTGCTGACTGAAAGACCAGAAGAAGCAAGGAAGAGAGTTCTTTGACATTTAACAGCAAACAATTTTTGGAAGGAATATCCTCTGTGTTTATAAGCACAGTGTGGGAATGTTTTATGCTCAGCACGTGAGCTTCTGTAGAACTTTGAATTTCTATCTAAAAGTTCATTTTCCTTGACTGCTAGTTCCACATTTGAAATGAAGTGATGCTTGTATTGAGAATTAAATGTTACAGTAAGAAAATGTTGAGGTAAGAAATCTTTGAAATTCAAGATTCTTTTTAGACATACCTGCATGTTAACAAAATAAATTTGTAGTCTGTGCTGTTAGGAGAGTGAGTGCAAACCTTAATAAAATGTTTTACTAGGAAATAAGATTAATTTCCTACCCTGAATTGAAATTGAGGCCAAAGACAGCCGTCTAGTGAGTGCTTTGTAAATCACATTATCAGAGCTGGCTTAAAGCCTTTGCCTAGTATTTTACATGGAGGTGGTTGGTGGAACTGCCTTATGCCAGCTTGGGCCTGGGCCAGGGAGGCACATGGGAAGGCTTTTGCATTCCAGTCGTTGACTCCTGCCTGGCAAAAAGCACTTTCTCTGTGTGCTGGAAGTGGCCAAGTTATTTGTACACAATGGAAGCTGAAATTTCATTTCCACATGAAATTAGTGAACAATGGTTTTCAGGACTCAGTGAATAATCATGGCTGAGACAAGAGTCAGCATTTGAAGTCTGTTCAGGACGCCCACCATCTGGATGAAACGTAAATCACTTATGCAGCTACTTTGGGGTTGTAAAACGTGGGGTGTGGCCAAGGAAAAGCGTGTAGATACTGCATTGTGGATTTTGCTTTTCTTTAGAGCTTTGATGTGGTCAAGTTTTGCCACTTTTGTGAGTCCATGTCAGCATTGCACTGGGCGAGTTTCATCAGCCATGAATGTATATAATTTGATCTCCAACTCCATTTTCACTTCTGTACACTGATTAGGGTGTTCATATTGCCATTTTTCTTATCACTTTTCAAAATACATCTACATGTTAATTTTGGGTTTCAGGCTTCAGGAGGGTAGGGATTCTATCTTTATGGTAAAGTTTATAATTATAGAAAACAACTCCACATGACAGTATTCAATGAGGAGATCTATAGTTGCTCCAAATTGTGCCAGTAAGGTCACTTTTTGTGCTTGTTTAAAGATTAGTTATTAGAATACTATCTGAGAAAATCTGATACATTTTTGTAGAGTGATGTGATAAGACCAGAGTTTTTTGTTTTTATATAGTTAGATATTGGTACTTTGCCTACTTAGAATAATGAGAGTTAAACATGGAAACCAAACTGACAGAAGCAGATGGAAATACTCCCTAGGTAAGTTAGAATGTTTGTTCTCAGAAATGGAAAAACTAACAGCAAAATGTGTTACTGTTTTCTTTCAATTACAGCTGATTTTGAATGTTGAAGAATGTTGGCAATGTGGTGTGTTGGATTTATTTAATGTGCTTCATTTTCTTTCAGAAATGTTTTAGAATTTAGCACATGAACAGGGTATAAATGAGATTTAGCAGGGTTTAACAGAAATCAGTTAATGAGATGTGAAATATTTGGTTTGACAATTTTGGGGGTAGGAAACATCAGAAATCTATCTAGTATGATTCAATATCTTAATTTTCCTATACTGTGCTTCTGTAATAGAAAAGCTTAGACCTATATAGGATGAAATGAAGTATTGGCAAGATTGTCTTAACTTGATAAAATTCCATGCTAAAATATATAATGTAAGATATAATTCAAAATATGTACTAAGATCAAACTATTGGTTTCATACTCCTTTATTTTTAATTTTCATTATTTATCAAAAATACTTGTGGGACATGACTTTTTCCTTTAACTATATGCTACTAGTAGAAAATTCAGAGCTCTTCTGTAAAAATCTGTGACAAGAAATTCTAATTATTATTGAATATATCCAGTCTTAAAATACAAAGTTATTGTATTTTAAGTTAAAAATACAAAGGAGGCCAGGAAATAGACATCTGTTTTAAACCAGGCCCACTTTCTCTGGATCAAAGATTCCTAAAAAATCTTTCAGAAAGCCCCATCTCTAAGTTAACTGAATAGATAGCTTGATGCTCCTTTAAATTTGTTGATTCACAATCAATAAAAATAAATGAGCTATCAGCTGGAGTTTGGCTATCTTTTGCAATTTAAGTTATTCCCTGAAACTATATTAGTTGTAATAAGTTTTGGATTGTAACTTTATAGTGTATGTTACACACATTAATTAATTTTGAGGCAGCTGCTCTTTACAAAATCTTTCTAGTAAGCATAATAAGTGAACATATTTTGTAAGATGACAGCACATGATATATTTGGATTTTGCTAAATTAATTTGGATGACTTGATTGGCAGGTTTGAAAATTACTATTTATGGAAATCCAGCAAAAAATTACCTTGTGTTTTTAAATACTTTAGTTTTTAATTGTGCATATATATGGAATGGAATATAGTGTGTGATTTTTGACATAAGTCCACAATGTATAATGACCAAATCAATAATTTGTCCATCAGGTCAAACATTTATTTACATTGGGAACACCTGAAGTCCTGTACTCTAGCTCTTCTGAAATGTACAATTAATTGTTAACCAGTCACTCTGTGTACTATGGAACACTAGAACTTATTCTTGATGTCTAACTAATTTTATAACCTTTAACTGTTGTCTCTCTCTTCCTTCCCCTTCCCCTCCCCAACTTTTGGTAACCACTCTTCTTTCTGCACTTCTGAGATGATTTTTGGTTTCTGCATGTGAGTGAGAACATGTGATACTTGTCTTTCTATGCCTGGCTTAACATCATGTCCTCCAGGCTTATCTTTGTTGCTACAAATGTCAGTATTTCATCCTTTATGTAGCTGAATAACACTCTATGGTGTGTATATACCCCACTTTGTCCATTCATATGTTGATGGACCCCCAGGTTGATTCCTATGTCTTGGTTATTAAGACTAATGTTGCAGTAAACATGGGGGGGGGCAGACAGATCTCTTAAACATACAGAGATTTATTTTCATGTCACAGGATCCCCAGTAATGGGGTTGCTGGATCAGATTATAGTTCTGTTTTTAGTTTTCTGAGGAGTCTCCATACTGTGTATGTCCTAGCATTATTTGCTATAAAATAATCCTGTTTGAGCATCATGGATTTTGTACTTAAATAAGGGTTGGTAGTAACCTGAAATAGAGAAGATACATGATGAGATAGCAAATAGACTGAAACACGGAGAAGGGCTCACCCTCTTTTATGCATTTGTGTTTTGGAAAGAGGAAATTGAGACGAGAGATTGTGATTTGTATGAAACCAAACATTTAAGTGGAAGAAATGGAGGCAGTACCCTGGCCTTTGACAATAAATGGTCTTTTAGACCTGCCTGTCAAAGGACATGTGTTAATGGAACTCTGTGGGGAAAGGAGGGAAGATGAGACGTTCCTGCAGAACCCTTTCACTTGGAAATAAGAAAGAGTGCTTTACATGGAAGCAGGGGTTGAGAATGTTTTTTCTTCCAAAGGCCAATTTTGTTTTTAAAGATGTATTTATTTATTTGAAAGTCAGAGTTACACAGAGAAGGAAGGAGAGGCAGAGAGAGAGAGAGAGAGAGAGAGAAAGAGAGAGAGAGAGAGAAAGTCTTTCATCCTCTGGTTCACTCCCCAATTGGCCAAAACGGCCAGAGCTGCCCTGATCCAAAGCCAGGAGTCTGGAGCTTCTTCCGGGTCTCCAGCGTGTGTGCAGGGACCCACGACAGACATGGGTCATCTTCCACTGCCTTCCTAGGCCATAGCAGAGAGCTGGATCAGAAGTGGAGCAGCCGGGACACAAACCGGTGCCCACATGGGATGCTGGCACTGCAGGAGGCAGCTTTACCTGCTATGCCACAGCGCCAGCCCCGCAAAGGCCAATTATAACATCATTCATGGGCCATGAGAAACGATCAGCTTAAATGTCAGCCTGCCATATATTTATTGAATTTCCTGCACCACCTGCAGTTGCCTTGTCAGGGACAGGCCAAATAATTTTGCAGGCCTTGTGAGGCCTCAGAGCTGGATGTTCCCCACCCTCACTTTAGAGGATTTCCAGTAGGGCTCCCTAGAAAAGTTTCAAAATCTTTCTGAAGTCATTTAGGAGAGACAGGGCAAGTGTAAATGACTGTGAGAGAGATAAGCCTGACTGAAGGAGATAGACTCGGGCAAGAAAATTTCTTCAGGTGACCGTCCAGAGCTATGATTTCCAGATAGTATCATGTGATCTGATTTTTCCCATCCAATGGGTCCATTTCTGTGAAATGACGCATCAGAGTCACCTCCCATGAGACCTCTTCTAGAAACAATGTTTAAGCACTTCCTCGAGGGCTAGGTCCTCTTCTGTGCTTTTACATTTATTTCTTCTAACTTGAGAAGATGCCCTGGAGCAGTGGGGGGAATGAAAACAATTGTTTTTTTTTTTTTTTTTTTTTTTTTTTTTGGACAGGCAGAGTTAGACAGTGAGAGAGAGACAGATTAAGGTCTTCCTTTTCTGTTGTTTTACCCCCCAAGTGGCTGCTATGGCCAGCGTGTTGTGGCTGGCACACTGTGCTGATGGGAAGCCAGGAGCCAAGTGCTTCTCCTGGTTTCCCATGTGGGTGCAGGGGCCCAAGCACTTGGGCCATCCTCCACTGCACTCCCAGGCCACAACAGAGAGCTGGACTGGAAGAGGAGCAACCGGGACAGAATCCGGCACCCCAACTGGGACTAGAACCTGGGGTGCCGGCGCCACAGGCAGAGGATTAGCCTAGTGAGCCAAGGCACCGGCATGTTTGTTTTTTTTTTTTCTTATATGGTATCTCTTTCCTGTTTCTTTTGGGATCGTATTATTTAGTTGTGGTTGTGGATTGGAAATCGTGGCACCGTGGTAGTCTTCCTAGGTTTGGAAGCGTTAAGAGAGTGAATCAGTTTCTCCTAGCATTGTTCTCTGGCCTACACTGACATCCACTCTTCAGAGTAACATTGACAGACGTCTTCTCAAATAAGCATGCTGCTCTTTTGACCCAGTTGGCTGCAACATCATGCCAAGAGAGAAAGGTGGATGAGCACAGGAAAGAAAAATGTATAGGGAGCGTGTTAAAAAGAAGTTGTGATAACCTTTGTACTGTTTACCAAAAAGCAGGGTCTTTCGAACTCTGTAATAGAAGAGGCTTGGATGTGGTAACAAATAAAAAAGTTGAAAATTTTGTGGCTTGGCCAATAGAAGTGTTTTCCTACTTGTACAGTAGCACTTGGTGTTGATTCAGATGGAGTCAAGAAGCTCCTCGACACGGTTACTCAAGGAACCAGACTGGAAACTATCGCGTTATGATTGTGGGTTCTGAAATTGCTCTAGGCTGCTGTACACCTCGTTATTCTAGGAGAGCAAAGCTGAATGGAAGCATCTGTGGAAGGTTGTCATGGACCAGATGTGTAGGTCACAAAGCTTACTGTGCATGGATTTCATTGGCTGGAACATGAATTGCAAGGAGGCAGGGAAGTAGAACCTATACCTGTGCTGAGAACAGAAGTGGATTTAAGTAGTTACCAGTCTGATACAGATAAACATGCACACGTACCTGTGTGTTTTTAATGCAGTTTGGTGTTAGTGCTACATGTATATGAAGTTTTGTTATATATAGTTGGTGTTTATATGCTCTTGTATGTACTGTATATGTGATACATCTGTATAGTATATGTATACAGACATGCCAGCATATACATAAGTAGCTGTGTTTTACACCAACCCAGGGAATGAGTTAGTGTCTTTAGAAAGTACTAGTAAGGCTGGCACCGCGGCTCACTAGGCTAATCCTCCGCCTAGCGGCGCCGGCACACAGGGTTCTAGTCCCGGTTGGGGCGCCGGATTCTGTCCCGGTTGCCCCTCTTCTAGGCCAGCCCTCTGCTGTGGCCAGGGAGTGCAGTGGAGGATGGCCCAGGTGCTTGGGCCCTGCACCCCATGGGAGACCAGGAAAAGCACCTGGCTTCTGGCTCCTGCCATCGGATCAGCATGGTGTGCCGGCCGCAGCGCGCTGGCCGCGGCGGCCATTGGAGGGTGAACCAACGGCAAAGGAAGACCTTTCTCTCTGTCTCTCTCTCTCACTGTCCACTCTGCCTGTCAAAAACAAACAACCAACAAAAAAAATACTAGTAGTACAAGTCACACATTTTATTTTCCAATGACTGCAGTCCTTTTTGCACTTTCTGCCAACTCTTTGATGCAGTTATTTTGTAATGCGCTTTGTGCCAAAAGTCCTTACAGATGTCTGAACTGTCATTCTCTCTGGTTCCCATCAGCATTTCCCTAGTGCTGAGAGCAGGGGCTCTGACTACAGAGCACCTATGGAGGAAGTCTGGTTAGAAACAGACTGTCAAGGTCATGATAAATACAGCCCTGTTGGCCGGAGTGGGCAGAGGAAAGGGACATCAAGAGCTGTTTGTCTCTGGCCGGAATTTATGGGTTGGGCTATGAGTGGAACTGGCTCTACTGTCAGCCGTGACCTTAATCTCTAGAGCTGTGCTGCTTACATGATCACTAATCTCCTCATTCTCTTGAACTGGAATTTTTTGCTTCCTGTGCTTTGTTTCTCAATAAACTCCAGGCTACCTTAGAAGCTTGGAGGCATGAAGCTGCATACAAGTGGCATGGAATATGCTGTCCAACAGCTTTGAATGTTAGTGTTTTAAAGTCCTTAAGCTGTTCTATCGCATTATGTCCTGTTCTGTGGTTGTATAAGGTTAAAAATAAAAGCTGTGATTACTTTTATTAGAAAAGTAGATACAACTTGGTGGATCTCACTCAGTGCATCCCATTTCATCTCATCAGCCTTGAGTTGGAAGACTGGCCTTGCTGACTCTTAGGCTGCCAAGCCAAAAAAAAAAAAAAAAAAAAAAAAAAAAAAAAAAAAAACACCAGAGGTTTAAGGACATGCTGAAATACAAAACATATCAAGAAGATGGCAGTGACTGTCTTTTAGAATAAGGATGTAAGAATTTCATGAGCTAAACCTTATTTTCTCTTCCACAAGACTGCAAGCCTTTCACAGTCCTACAAAAGTCCCCTTAGCGTGCGCAGTCTGGAGGATGTCTGCAGACCCTGGCTGTGGAGCCAATAGAGGTCTTACCACAGAGTGGGCTTGTGGCTCCTGCCCTTGACAGTGGCTGTTCTGGAGGTTCAAGTTTGTAAAACTGACCATTTTGTCTCTAGGGGCCTTGAACAGATGTGTGATTCAGGTCTTAAACCTAGGAAAGGATACATAATCACAGATACATTGTATTCAGAACAGAGGAAGATGAGAAAGGGACAAAATGGGGGTGTGTCACTTTTCTAACGGGAACTAAGATAACTAAAGTTGGTATCACTTCTGTAAGCCCATTAATCTAAAGATGATGGAAATGATGCTCTCTGTTACACAAGAGCCCATGACATGTTTTCATTGGCAAGAGTACAGGGTGGAGAGCTCTCCTTCTGATTGTTCTATCAGCCAGCAATACCATAGGCAGGAATCCAGTGTCTTTACCTCCTGTTATCTTGGTTACTTGTGAGTAATTGGAAGTTTGCATGGCTAAAGCAACCTGAGAATGAGGTGTGATGTGCCTTTAGGAGCTAGTCAGAATGAGTGGGTCTACATTTCACCTGGGTAGGATTATGGTTGATTTTTCAAGTTTTCCTGTTAACTAGAGCTGAGTTGATCAACTGGCCCCAGGAGGAACCTTAAATGTTGAGGTGAGGCACCTTTTTAAGGGTTTATCTCACAGGCCAGTCTAGCTCAGTAGCACTTTTCTTCCTTTGCAGTTACATCTTCAATTGTGTTTATCACCTTATGATGCTTTTGTTGGCACGTATGTCTACCCTGTTAAAATGATGAGCTTCAGACAGGCTGTTCTGTGTTTTGTTCTCCTGAGGTTTCTAATAGCTGACCTTGAGTAACATTCAATAAATGTGTATGGAATTAATAAATAATGAATAAATTAGTTGTATGTAAATGGATACTTGAGAAGACTAGAAAAAGTATGCAAAACTCCCCAACTCTTTTAATGTCATCCTTTTATCCATTTAATATCTACATAGAAAATAAGTATTTGAGCCCCTCTTCTTAGTGAAAGCTGACTAGAGTGGTATTAACATTATAAAGAGTTAGAGTTATATAAAAATATAAAAAAATAGATGTTTCTCTGTGTAGGAATATAATTATATGTCATAATTATAGACATTAAAAATCAAGTAATACACTGATGTTTTTCATAGGCTCTCTACATTCAATAAATAGCATTTTCCCAAGTTTCTACAGCTGTGATGGTTTTGTGTTGAAAGCTGCATGCTTTACTATGAGGATAGCTTTGTAATGGCCACACTTGGAGATTAAGACCTGCCACTGATACCCCAAAGTATGAAGTGCCATTTTAATTGTATTTTTTGAAAGGTTTATGGATAAAATGGCTGTATGACTTTCTGATCAGAGTTGTTAACATCTTTTCAGACAATGTCATTCTGATGTAGAATCCAGATGACTTTTGATTGTAAATTACATCTTGATATTTCTCATTTCTACCAATGTGTAATTCAGTGATCAATTTTGATGCAATTTCACTTTTCCTGTCTATTGCTATGAAACAGAGTGGATCTGAGTCTGACATCTTCAACAACATTTTGATCAACCATTACTACATTATCTTATGTTCATGTGTATTCTGTTTATTTATCATGTGCTCTTGCATAATTATGAACCCACAGCCACTATAACTCGAATGAAACTGATCCTTGCACTTTTACATTTTTAATTTATTTATTTGAAAGAGTTACATAGAGAAGGAAAGGCAGAGAGAGAGGTCTTCCATCCGCTGGTGCACTCCCTAATTGGCATCCACGGCTGGAGCTGGGGTGATCCGAAGCCAGGAGCCGGGAGCTTCTTCTGGGTCTCCCATGCGGGTGCAGGGGCCCAAGGACTTGGGCCATCTTCTACTGCTTTCCCAGATCATAGCAGAGAGCTGGACCGGAAGTGGAGCAGCGGGACTGGAACCAGCACCCATGTGGGATGCCTGCACTGCAGGCTGTGGCTTAACCCGCTATGCTACAGTGCAGGCCCCTGATCTTGCACTTTTTAAGGTATGTCAGTCTTCTGTTTAGGTACACTACACTGTACTTAAGCTGTATACTTGAGGATCATTTTAATCAAGATTACCAATAAGAAGCATATAGCTCCAAAACAAGTAGCACTAAATAGTTCACAAAATGGTCTCCTATTGACATGATGAGACTCACAGAGTCTCACCTTGTTCAGCCTCAACTGGGGACATTTATGTGGGTGCCTCTCATTTTTCACCACTGTGCAGGTGACTATGAAAGCACTGTGGATGTTGATTTCAGGGCTGCAAACATACTTTAAAGTAGGTATCCAATTTATATAGAATTTGTGAATACAGAGGTACAACTGTTTTATCACCTGAGTTTGAAGGTAAGAAATCTGAGATTCAGAGATTAAAATAATTTGAATTCAATAAGCATGTACTAAATTGCACTGAGGACTGCACTGAGTAGGACATAGCGTATCAGACTAGACTTACACTGCTTGTTAATTGGCCTTAAGTGTTGGTATCTATTCATATAAATGTTTACTTTAGCATGAATTGCTTACTGTCTAAATGTTTATTCTTTTGCCCTTAACGCTTGTCATCCTTCCAAAAAGAAAAGTCAGTCTTTGAAACGTTACATATTTTAAAAGTAAACACTTAAAGGCATATTTTCTTGCCTCCCTCTAGGACAAACAGTGTTTCTTTGAGTCAGTCCATGGAAAATTATGAGAATCATTGTAGCTTAACCCAAAGCCAAGAGGTGAGAGGAAAAGATAGAAGAGAAATCACAACTAGAAATAATGCTAGATTTTGTTTGACTTTTGCAGGTATGAGCAACATGGTAAAGGATACACAGTGGATTTAGAGTTCATAAAGCTAGGTTATTGCTCTTGGAGAATTAGTGTTGTGGAGATTAAACCTACCACTTGTTAATGTAGACCAGGTAAGGTCCGCAGAACTAATGGAATCATAGTTTGGCAACACAGTGCTCGTGTAATTTGTTGAATGACCAAGTTTTATTGGAATGCAAACTTAAAGACACCTTGCTGAGTGTTCAAGTCATCTGTGTTACTGTTTGTCCCATGCTACATTGGGTGCTTTGAAGTTCTTCCATCTACAGATCTTGGTCATCTTTCAGAAATTACATTTTTGTCACTGAACCTTAAACCTTGACCACCAGTCTTGACATGCTGTTCATAGGGCCTGCCTGCCTATCATCCTGGACTTGCTCAAGTATGGAACTGGTTCAGTTTCCCTGACTGAACTGTTTGCCAAACTTGCTGCCCTCGAGCTTTTAGGAGGAGTTCACTTTGGAGCAGGTAACTCCTCACAGGAGACGGCCTTGTTTCTCGGCCATTCTTGCTGCAGTCCTGCTGGATTCTTTTAGTCACGGTTGGCATGGTCATGTTTCTACAGCAAAGTAAAACCCCATTAATAGCCCACTACTAATTAGATTCCAGAGCAGTTGCCTCTAGGCATGTTATTAGAGGGGATACAGTGCAATGGTTTAGAGAACGGACTGGTCAATTGAGAGTTTTGATTTCTTATCTGTAAAAAGGTCAGATTTAGGAGTAGGCATTGTGGCATAGCATGTTCAGCCGCTGCTTTGGATGCCTCCATCCCATAGTGGGTGCAGTACCTGAGATCAGGTCTTACCTCAGCTTATCAAGCATCCTAATACTCCTGGTAGGAAGTAGATGATGACCAAAGTACTTGGTTCCTTGCCAGCCACTGAAATCCTGATGGAGCTCTTGGCTTTGGGCATTTGGGGAGTGAACCGATAGATATATCATTGTTTTCATCCTCCCCACCCTGTTTTGTTCTGCCTTTCAAACAAATAAATGTTCAGAAAGGACATATTTGTAGTATCTCAATATAGTACTGCGGGTATAAACCATATATGAAAGCAGATACCACATAGTAATGGCTTAATAGTTGTATTAGTGTAATTTTTTACTTTCCCAACTTTAGCAAATTATTAACGTATTCTTTCAAGTAACTACCCCATCATTTTGTACTGAGTATACAAAGCTATTGATATTTAAATGTATTTCCTTTTTTAAGATTTATTTATTTATCTGAAAGGTAGAGTTACAGACAGAGAGAGGGAGAGACAGAGAAAGAGAAGTCTTCCATCCACTGGTTCATTCCTCAAATTCCTGTAATGGCTGGAGCTAGGCTGATCTGAAGCCAGGAGCCAGGAGGTTCCTCCATATCTCCCAGATGGGTGCGGGGGCTAAAGCACCTTTGCCATCTTCCATTGCTTTCCCAGGCTATCAGCAAAGAGCTGAGTCAGAAGTGGAGCAGCCGGGACTTGAACTGATACCCACATGGGATGCCAGTGCCGCAGACGGATGCTTAACCTACTACACCACAGCGCTGGCCCCATTTAAATGCATTTCAATGTGTGAAGTATTTAAAGTTCATGGATATGCAATTTTATTTTGGTGAAAACCAATCAGAAATCCATGCATAGTTCTATCATACATTTTCCTTGATGTCTTAGAAGGCATTCCATATACATCTTCAAATTCCATCTTGAATAAACTTTTGAAGTACCCTTGATTGGTTTTTGCTTGCATTATCTTAAGAGCTTACAAATTTATAGTTTTTGAAAAATTGCAAATACATCATTTTTGAAAAGTCATGGACCAAAGAGATGTTTTACAAGTTCTAGCTTTTGGAAGGCAGAGACCAAAAGTATCGAGTGTGTTTTCCAAAAATTTGTCTTTCATATTGACTTACTTTTTTCATATTGACTTATAAGTAATAGGCCATTGAATAAAATGTTGAAGGAAGTCGTATTGTCTGCTTCTCTTCTGTTTCTCTGTTAACTTTAATTTTCCTCTCTCTAGTCACACAGTGACCTGGGCTGATTTTGACAGTGTGGCAGGTTTTCCCAGTGAGCAGCAGTTTTCCATTCTTGGACTCACATTTAACAGAGGTCAATCAGTTGAATAGATTCAGTGTAGCTCCTTGGGCAAGTACTTATCTTGTTCACTGGTTGCTTTGTAATTGTTATTACTTTGAAAAAGCACTTCTTTTTCATCTGCACACTCAGATTATATAGGAGGCTGTTTTTGCCATTGAGGTATATTCTTACAGGATGTTTTTCTTGTATCTTATAAATAATGGTATTATGATACAAGATGGAGCTATCTTGCAATCGATGCCAAAGGAAACAATACAATAGGCTTGGCAGTAGGGGGTTAGCTAGATATAGCAGCTATCTTGTTTTTCTTGCTTGTCTATAATCAATGCTTGTATTCTCTTAAAACTCTCTTATCCATCTTTTGTGGGCACTGTTTGTGAGTTTCCTTCCTTTCTTCCTTTTCTTTTTGTGATGGTGTTTTTGTTTCTTTAATTTATCATGGTGTCACATACAGGGGTCCCATTGTATTATGCTAAAGACATTTTCCATTTGTGAGATAGGCTGTTTGTTGCTGGGTTTTCTTTGCTTTTATATAAACTAGGACATGTTTTGCCTTTGATCTTTTGAGTGCTTTAGTTCCTAACTTTGTCAGTCCCCCCCCTTTTAAGTGGTTTGAGCCTTTCTCCAAAGCAGAAATGGTGTCTGCCTTTAAAGAAATTCCTGTGACTTTAGACATTTGTACTTTTCTTCTATGTGGTACCTACAGAATCTTTGTGTTATGCTTTTCTTCAGTCTTTTAAACATGAGGAATTAACTAAGGAACAGTGAAGACACAAGGCTTTAGTGATCAAGAGTGTGTAATCTGCAAATCTGTTTTATCTCCTTTTAACAAAATATATGTATGTGCTTTACCTCATCAGTTAAAGGGGAAATTATTTTGCTGGAAGTCACAAACCTTCTGGCAATGTCTTTCTTGGGGATTTGAGGGAAATGGATAAAATAACAGGAACAAAATCCTTAAGGAATTTACATGGGTCATTTATCAAAATTTGTTGATTTCTAATGTAGGATTTTTAGAGAAGCAAATTTAGAGATCATTAAAGTGATGAGCACTAGGAAGAACTTTGGGGTATTTGCTGCAGACAGCAGTCAGATGCAGCCATGGGTGCTCTTAGTTTCTTTCGCTTTCTGAGCTTTAACCTTTAGTGATGCCCTTTGGTTTTTCATGGACTATGACAGCCGGTGTAATCATTATGATTTCAAAGCAGACTGTTGATGGGATGTTAATATAGCAAGTGAGTGTCCAATAATGGTTTTTGATAGAATAAGTAACTTGATATCTGTTTTATATCTTTTATGTAAGCCTGATACTGAATGAGCTCTACCAACCTGCTTCACAGGTAAGTTAGTAAGATGTGCCTCTGTTGGTGTCACCTTTCTCAGTAACCCCTCAGGCATTTCAGAATGGGCCAGATTAAACCCCAGTAAAATGCTAGGTGACATGGAGTGAACTTCTTGGTTGGGTATTTAACATGCTGACTGGTTATTTTTCATGTTGTGTAACTTCCCTTTATTTTAAAAATAACATATACTGGTATTCCTTTATAGGGGCACATTGCAGTATTCCAACATGTGTTTTCCTTTTAAACACAGTGGTGCAAATAGGACTACATTGACCCTGTCAGTAATGCCTCTGACTTAATCAGGATTTTGTTCTTCAGCTTGATTTCATTTTTCTGAGCAAGATACTTAACCTCTTTGAGCTTTTATTTCCTCATCTCTACAAAGTGGGTATTGGGGTTAAAGATCTTTTTGGCCCACTCTTTAATAGTTGACAGTTTCTGAGATTGTTTAACGCAACCATCACAGCATTTTTCTCTTGAGTTTAGGAGGTCTCAGCATGTGCTTGTTAGCAACTTATCTGGCATGGTTGTCAGCAGCATTTCCTGAAAGCAAGTTGTGTGGAACATTCATTGGCAAGAAGCTATACTAGAGAAATTTGCACATTAGCAAACAGGCCTGTCAAGTCTCAAGAAACACAGAAACTTGTCATTTACCTGTAGAAACAAACAATGTGTTTTAAAAAGATAGCTAAGGGAAAAATAAAAATGGGGAAGGGATATCTTCATGGCTAATGCAGTTGACCAAGTTTTGTAGAAGTGCTGGAGTCAGCAACACGCAAGCTCTAAACTGTAAACCAATATGAGATTACTGGAGTTTTAGTTGTGAGCATTGGAATGTTAGGAAACTGGTGCAGTTTTATCTATGGCGCGATCTATACCCTGATTTACATCCTATGCCCTGGCTCCCACCGCCAGTTGCTGAAAGCCAGGTGGCCACATGGCCCAACCACCAGTGTCAAGCTCCACCCCCATCCTAATGGGATTCACTGCTTCTGCTTCCCTGCCCACCCTCTGGCAAAGTTTTAAAAGGGCCTGTTCCTGAACACATGGCTCTCTTGGCTCCTCTCCCCCTCTCGTCTCTCTTCTCTCTTCTCTCCTCGCTAGCTCCTCTCCTCTCTGTTTATCTCTTATACTCTCCTTCTCTCTCTTTTCCTTCTTTACCTCTTCCCTCCAGCCTGCTGGGTTTCCCCAATAAACCCTCTCCCTTACTCCGGTGTTTGGTGTGTTTTGTGACAGCCTAACAGAAATATATAATATGGAGGAGAAAGTTTACAAAAAGCTTGGAGGGCAACCAGTGTAACCTAAGAACTGAAATGAAAGAATTTTCAGAGCTGGGAAGGTATTGATTAGTATTGGTGTTGTTTCTTTAGCAGTCTTCTTTCTTGTGCTCCCTCAGCGAGTATCTGAGGCATTCATGATTATTTACTGTCATTTATGTAAGAAAATAATTCTAAGAATAATTGCATGGCAGATCAGTGTTGGAAGATGTTACATGTGCTTTAAACATTCATTTATGGCCAGCATTGTGGTGTAGCAGGTTAAGCTACTGCCTGTGACATGGGTGCTGTATACTCCACTTCTGATCCAGCTCCCTGCTAATGAAACTTGGACAACAATGGAAGATGGCTCAGGTGCTAGGACCCCTGCCACCCATGTGGGCAACCCAGTTGAAGTTCCTGGCTCTGGCCTGGCACAGTCCTGGCTGTTATGTCTATTTTGGGAGTGAACCAGTAGATAGAAGATCTCTCTCTGTTGCTGTTTCTCCCCCCGTTCTCTCTAACCTTGCCTTTCAAATAAATATATCTTAAATTCAGTTAATTCCCATAGCTACTATGTTAGTAGATGTAAGAGTTGTAGCCATTTTGTGATGTTGCCAAATAATCAGCCTTAAGCTGGAGTTTCTCATGAGAAATCTGTATTTACTTGATACAAGTAGATAGTGGGAAGGTACAGTTCCCTAGGAGACTGGTTTCCAGAGAAGTAGTTTGCTAAAACTTGCATAGCATAGGTTAGGGGGATGTCCGGGATGTTCAAAATGAGAAGAGGCCCTTTCTGCTTGTACCATAGATATCTTATATGTTGTATGTTTAAAAATATGGCTCAAACTGGTTTCTTGCTGCGTTCTTTGGTGGTGAGGAGGACCATGTTAGAAGGAGAGAGATCCTAGAACAATGTCTGAAAAACAAATTCAGCAAGCTCTGCTGAGGACTCTATGTTCCTGCCCCACTTCTTGCTTAAAGCCTGTATACTCTTGGCTGCAACTAGAAGCAGACAGGGTGCTGAGGCACAGAAAGTGAGTCAAGAGAGCTGTAGGTTACAGACAAATAGCCCCCAAATCATAGAACAACTGGGTGTATTTTTTACCCATTTTCTGTAATGGGTCTGCTTGAAGGAACCCCTTACTCCAGTACTCAGGAAAGCCTCATTCTTGTACATTGCTGCTCATAACAAGAGAACATGGAAAAACCTTTGTTTGCCCAGAAAAGTTATATATGATTCTTCTGTATTTCAGTGTGCACGTATAGTATGAGTGAGGAAGTAAAATCCTTGCCCAAAAAGGGATAGTCCATGCTTGTAAGTGACAAACTGTAACCAGGTTACTAGTGAAGGTGCTTAAACAGTAGGTCCAGGTGCTTGTAAGGACAAAAGCTGGGGTTCTGAACTCAAGCAGCACGGCTCAGGAGCCTATTTGTTAAATTGGTGTTTATGGATTAGTAAAACATTAATTTCTGAGTTATAATTTGGCTCTTAATTCTTAACTCATTAATACCTAATTTCACTTTCATGCCCTTGTGGCAATCACTACTATGCAAAGGTGGTAAGTTATTTAAGTGACAGTTACAGCAATGTAGTTTGAAGTCTCATAACCCACCCATACCCTGTGTATATACATTTTCTTCCTTAGCCTCTAAGCCCACAAGAAGGAAGATATAGAGAATAGTTTTCATATTCACATTCTCTATTTTCAGAACTACTTAGAGTTAGTTGCCTACATTGTAGAATGCCATAAATAAATAAGTTGGTTCTGAATTCAATTCTTCCTGAAACCCTTCCCTCTCCTCCCCTCCTCTATTTATTGATTTATTTGAAAGGCAGAGTTAAGGAGAGACAGATAGAGAAAGGTCTTCCATGTGTGGCTACTCTCCAAATGGCTGCAATTGGCAGAGCTGAGCCAGTCCAAAGCCAGAGGCCAGGAGCTTCATCCAGGTCTTCTACACAGCTGCAGGGGCCCAAGCATTTGAGCCATCCTCTGCTGCCCTCCAGGCCAGTAGCAGCGAGCTGTATCAGAAGAGGAGCAGCCAAGACATGAACCAGTGCCTACACAGGATGCCTGTGCTGCCGGCGGATGCCTAGTGAACTGGCCCTGAAATGAGCAGGCATTAACTTCTTCAAAGTACTAGGAATGTGATCACTGTTGGTACTTAATATATATATTTTAAGATTTTATTTATAAGAGGTAGGATTACACTGAGAAGGAGAGATAGAAAGGTCTTCCATTAGCTGGTTCATTCTCTAAATGACTGCAATTGCCGAAGCAGAGCCTATCTCCTGCCAGAAGCTTCTTTCAGGTATCCAGTTTGGGTAGAAGGGGCCCAAGTCCTTGGGCCATATTCTTTCCCAGGCAGTTTAGGTGGGAGCTGGAATGGAAATTAAGCAGTTGGGATTCCAACCAGCTCCTATTTGGAATGCTGGCATCAGAGGCAGCGACTTTACCTGCTATGCCACTTACCTCCTGTGCCATGATGCCGACCTCATTAGTATTCTTACCTTCCTCTATATAAAACGTACCCAAAATGTGTGTAAAGACTTCAGCTCACCACCTCAGCCATCATCCCGCTTCAGGAAAGGTGTGGACCTCTCTCTTCAGAAAGGTGCTTTTGTTGACACTTTGACCTTTTCCCTAGTTCTCTAACCCTTCTTTTAAGACACAAAAAGATCCTCCTTTCTTTATTCTTTCTCTTTCTTATTGTGTCAAGGAAATTGCTGATAATTATAATTGCCTAGATTTACTTACATATGACCAGCAAGTTTATAATAACATGTTTTGACAGTTAATTTTCCTGCTTTGTTGTTGGCCTATCATTTTTCTGCCAAAACATTTGCTGCTGTATGCAAACCAATTGCTTTCCTGTTTTCTGAACACTTTTCACCCCATTGAGAGTATCCTAGACAGTTGTATATCCAAGAATTTTTGTCTCCTCAGTTTTGCCTTGTATAATAAAAAGTGAAAGAACGTCCAGAAGTTTGTAGAAAATGGCATTTAAAAATGAGTTATTTTGGTAGAAAATTTGAAAGTTCATGAGAAGTGCATTATAAACTACCCTGCATAGACTTCAAAATTTTTGTACCAAAATAAACAATTTTTAGAAAAGTGCATAAAATATTTAAACTAAAGTTCCCTTATACAAATCGAGCATCCCCAATTCATTCATATGAAGTGCTCCAACATCTAAAACTTTGACTGCCAACTTGATGCTCAGAAAATTGAGGATTTTGGAGCATTTCAGATTTTGAATGCTTATGTTATGGTTATTCAACCAATGAAGTGTATGAAAATATTCCAAAAATCGCAAAACTCCAAAATCTCAAATACTTCTTATCCCAAGGATTTGGGACACTTGTGTTATGTTGCACACTGATTGCTGTCTGTTTCTCATCTGTTAATTGTTAGGCTATATATCAGTTTCTGTCATTCATTTCTTATAAAATTCTTAGTGTTGACCTTTTTCTTTCTTAAGCTATCTGTTCAGCTCTAACTGAATATTTGCATCTGGTCATGATGAGATTGTTTAGAGAGAATATAGTGAAGTGCAACTTCTATTTTTTTTTTAAACTTTCTTTCAAGAGTTCCATGTGCTTTGAAATCTTACTGTTGATATTTTGAAGATGGTATTTTGATTCTTGATGGTAATAATGTGAAGGATAGGAGAAGAAGAGGAAGATACTTGGTGATGTGTCGGTGTCTCTTGATGTCACCTGAAGAAAGGTTGTGGAATGGAGTTCTTGTCTTCACTCAAGAAAGAATGCAGGCATGAGACAGAAAGTGGAGTGATAAGGCTTTATTGGGGATAGGGCATCTATCAGGACAGAAGGAACAGAGGGTGCCCAGTTGCTGGGACTGGCGGAGAGCAAGGTTACATGGTTGAATGGAGAGAATACACCTGGGTAGGCCAGGGCAGGCAGCTCACCAGAGATCTGAGTGCAGTCTGTTTGGACCCCCTTGGTTTTTAAGGGCGTCTTTTTACCCACCTCCCCTTCTCCACCAGGACAAATGATGGAGAGTCCAGGTGGAAGGTTTGTTGTGTGAAAATTAGCAAATTCCTCCCCAGATTTGCTGGTGCCCAGGCAGAGTAGGGGGCTTCTCTTAGGGCATCTGAGAAGGTTTTATTGCTCCATGTTATCAGGTAATGCATTTGGTCCTGAGGAGAGAATTCTCCTGGGAGCTTTCCTTGGGGGAAGAGCTAGGACCACCTGGAAAGTTATCAGGGTCTGAGCAGGACTTTGAAGTGCAAAATGCTGGGCTTCTGGAGTTTTCACAGTAGGTGCTGGTCTTCGGGCCTGTCCACACATGCATGGGCTAAAACTGACTTCCTACCTAACATTGACCCTGTTAATACTCCTGGGGTCTGATGTATACACTGGGTGAGCATGTATACAATGTTTCATAGTTCACAACGTTTCAAGAGTTTTCTCCAGAAAAATTAAAAGTGTTGATGGTAGAGATTTGAGACAATTTACAGAAAGCAATATGGCAACTATGTGCTTGTTGGGTGTTCGCAAAGGAAGAATGAAAACTGTGTTGATTATAAATGTTTAAGTCTGATAGTAGAAGGATCAAGATGGTATGAATAAAGCAGTATAGATCTTCAGTACTGGATATTTTTGGAAACCTCAAACAGTACAATTGAAATTAATGTAAAAATTGAGTTAAAAGTACTTTTGTTGCAGTTCTGAGTAGGGATCCATTTGTAGATAAAGATTTTTGCACATAAAGGACTTCATTAGAGTAGAAATGATCAGTTAGTGTGGTAGACACTAATAGTTGCTTCCTTCTCTTAGAACAGTGCCCAACACATAAAGGATAGAGGCAGATCTATGAATGTGCTATATGGCCCTGTCTTCTAGACCAGAGCTGTTCAATTCACAGCATGTGCCTTCTGCACATTTTTGTCAATCAGTTCCTACCCCAGGGAATATAAAATGTGAAATGGATGGGAAATAGGAACCAGTAGTTCTCAGGGCTTTGTCAGGGCATTGTGGGGTTGTAAAGCATCTGGGGAGAAGTAGGTAAGTTGTTGATGCAGAGATTTCTGGAGGTAACAAGGTTCCTGCCTCTTCTAGTGTTTGGTGGATCAGTTCCTAGAAAGATGGTAACACATTCAATTAAATGCCATGTCTATATTCCCAGCAGAGTTGTTTTGTAACTTGCAAGCAGGAGAAAACCAACTGATAAATCCAATGGAGAAAGTTTAGAAAAAACTAACCAGTAGGCAAAGCTGAATGGTAAAAATATTTAGCTATAAGAATTATGTGAACAGAAAATCCAGAAATCAACCCATGCGTCAACAACCAACTTATCTTTAACAAAGGAGCTAAAATCAATCCCTGAAGCAAGCACAATCTCTTTAACAAATGGTGCTGGGGAAACGGGATCTTAACATGCGAAAGTATGAAAATAGACTCATACCCTACACCTTACATAAAAATCCACTCATAATGGATATGAAGCCTAAGTCTGCAACCCAATACCATCGAATTATTAGAGAACATAGGGGAACCCTGCAAGACATTGGCATAAGCAAAGATTTCTTGGAAAAGACCCCCAGAGGCACAGGCAATCCAAGGCAAAATTGACAAATGGGATTATATCGGCTGAGATGCTTCTGCACTGCTAAAGAAACACTCAATAAAGTGAAGAGGCAACCAATAGACCGGGATGAAATATTTGCAAACTATGCAACAGGTAAAAGGTTAACATCCAGAATCTATCAAGAGCTCAAGAAATTCAACAAGAAAAACAAAACCAACAATCCAGTTGAGAAATGGACAAAGGACTTGAACAGGTTTTTTTTCCAGAGGAAAAATTCAAATGGCCAACAGACACTTGAGAAAATGCCCTCAGGGAAATGCAAATTAAAACCACAATGAGCATGGCCTTGTCTAAATATGATCAGGGTCGGTGAACTCAGGGGGCTTCCATAGCCTTGGCAGCTCATGACAAGAGCCTAGGGTGATTACTGAGGCCATAAACAAGAGTGTCAATTTGTTAAGTCAACACCAGGAGTCACTGTGCACTTACTCCTCATGTAGGATCTCTGTCCTTAGTGTGCTGTACATTGTGATTTAATGCTATAACTAGTACTCAAACAGTATTTTTCACTTTGTTTCTGTGTGGGAGCAAAATGTATGCTAAACTGATCTTCTGTATATAAAGAGAATTGAAAATGAATCTTGATGTGAATGGAATGGGAGAGGGAGTGGGAGATGGGAGGGTTGCGGGTGGGAGGGACGTTATGGGTGGGAAGCCATTGTAATCCATAAGCTGTACTTTGGAAATTTATATTCATTAAATAAAAGGATGGAAAAAGAAAAAAAAAACCACAATGAGGTTTCACTTCACTTCAGTTAAAATGGCTAACAAACAGTAATCAACAAATGACAAATACTGGCGAGGATGTGGGGATAAAGGTACTCTAATCCACTGTTGGTGGGAATGTAAACTGGTCCAGCCACTATGGCAGACAGTATGGAGATACCTCAGAAATTTGACTATAGACCTACCATATGACCCAACCATCCCACTCCTGGGAATTTACCCAAACCAAAAGAAATCAGCATGTGAAAGAATTATCCCCCATGATCATTGCAGCTCAAGACACAATAGCTAAGATATGGAATCAACCCAGATGTCCATCATCTGAAATTATATAATATACACTATTATGATATATATACACTATGGTATATACACACTATAGAGTACTACTCAGCTATAAAAAATCCTGTCTTTTGCAACAAAATGAATGCTACTGCAAACTATTACACTTAGTGAAATAAGTTAGTCTCAAAAAGACAGATATCATGTTTTTTCTGGTCCAAAGTAACTAATAGAGTACCTGAAGTGTAACATATTGGAGTGAAATAGGCTTTTTGAGATTAGATTATTTAGATTATTGCTACAGCTTTGTGTCTTCCATTGAAGAACAGTGTTTTTTTTTTTTTCATACTATTGAACTCTTTTGTTTATTGTAAGGTTAACTATACAAACATTAAGTAAACTGAAAAATAGATCTTTGTTAAAATTAAGAGTGGGAATGGGAGAGTGAGGAGGAGGAAAGGTGGAACATGGGTGGGAAGGAGGGTAAGGGGATAAGTGTCACTATGTTCCTAAACCTGTATATATGAAATACATGAAGCTTGTATAACTTAAAAAAATTAAAAACCAACCAAACCAAAAAAAAAAAAAAAAAGAATTACATGAGCTTTGTTCTGATAGGTGTGTACTCATTGAAAAAAAAATTTGACAGATGCTCAGAGCATCGAAAATTACTCTTAATGAGTACTTTAAGAAGACTAAGTTGAATGACTATACAAATCACAAAATATATGGTGCTCCCAAGGCTTCAATGTGGTTCTGTTGGGTAGAGGAGACCTGAGTAAATAAGGGCCTAGGACAGCTCATGTCTTCTCTAGAGAGTAAATCCATGACCACTGGTCACGTAAGTCCTCAGTACTGTGTCCCTCCGATGGGGCAGCCAGAGAGCATATATGTGTATTTGCAAATCCTATTCCAGAAGACCAACTAGGTCAGTATTCTCCTAATAGAGCACTAAGGTAGCCACTTACCATACACTGGGCATCACAGTAGACTTAGCAAAAAGGCTGTGGAGATGGAACTACTAAAAATGTCTCTACGGCTAAGATAATGAACACCTATGGTGGATTACTTATCAAGTGTGCCACTTGAACTATTCGTAGTCTTCTCAGACTCTCTTGGAATGACATGTAAGTGAAACATATTCCTTAGATTAAAAGAGCCCAGCTTTTTAGTAAATAGGTTATAATCCTGTAGTTAAAATTTCACATGTTTGGTTTTAACTTTTGACAGCTCTTAACTTTTGTGAGTTGTGACTGCCTTGTTTTTTGTCTAGAGATTCCTTGGTTCTGCTGGTCAGAAGTAAATGCTGCCTTTTTGTGAGAATTTATTGTAGTTTTCTCAGCATACCATTAGATTTTACTAAATTTTGTGTTTCCTTTTTGGGTATAGAAATGAATTATGTACAAACATAGCTGATTTAAAATACATGTATTTTTATTATTTGAGAGTTGGAGACAGAGAGCACATGGGCAAGTGAGGGCTTATATTAGCTGGTTCACTTCCCAAATGCCCACTGTGGTTGAGACTGGGCCCATCTAAAGTCAAAAGTCAGGAACTCAATGTGGGTCTCCCATATGGGTTGCAGGTACCTAAGTACTTGAGCAATCACGTGCTGCCTCTTGGAATGCAAATTGTTAGGGAGCTAGGACTCAGCAACAGATTCTCAGATATGGGGTGTAAGCATCTTAACCAATAAGCCAGGTATTTGCCCTTAAAATTTATTGGAAAGTGTTATGTTGCTAGGGCTTCTATACTAAAGTGCCACAAATAGGGTGATTTAACAATAAAGGAGGATATGTTTTGTCTCACAGTTGTGAAACCCGGAAGTCCATGTTTAGGTGTTGAAAGGTTAGTCTGTGGTAGTAGTGAGAGGAGCCATTCCATGTCACTTGTCCAGTTTGGTGTGCAGTTTTTGGCAGTATTTGTTTTCCCCAGGTTTGTGGAAACCTACATCCAATCTTGCCTTCATCTTCTTGTGCTGTTTCTGTCTCTCTCTGTATATATATATGTGTGTGTGTGTGTGTGAGAGAGAGAGAGAGAGTGTGTGTTTACATGTCTGCTATAGACTCTGCAGTCATTCTGGGCTAGGGCCCACCCTAATGACCTCATTTTAACTTTCCTGTGTAGAGACCCTCATCCCCAAATGAGGTCATATGCTGAGATGCTATGGATTTAGGACTGAAATTTAAGAATTTTGGAAGAGGTGAAATTCAAGCCATGAATCTGAATGAAAATATATGACCTGTTATAGGGAGGAAGAAGGTGCTCTAACTACAGGGTTGAGCGTATCACTCATCATTGTATCTTCTATAGAGCATAGCATAGTGTCTCCAACATAATGGATACCATTATATTTGTGGAATAAATTGATGGCATTTCCAATATACTCTAAAAGTCACTGTTTGAGCTGATCCACCCTTGTGTGTTTGATTCATTCTATAAACAAAGGAAATAAGCTTTAGTGTATAAACTTTGTTGTGTTATAGTCTGCTATGGTTTCTGTCATTTCATCTTCCAGATTCCTTGTGGAACTCAAAAGGCTTTTTCTGAGCCTAGACAGATGGATTTGAGCCTCCTCACAGATATTGTCTTGGGGCCTTTGTCAAAATGGAGACAGAATGAGATTTTAGGGCTGTTGATAATTGAAAGCCATGGAAACTAAATTAGTTGTCACATAAGGGCTATTTTCATGTTTCGGGAGATGGTTGATGTGTGTTTTCTTATTCTTAAGAATTCCCATTCCATATTAAGCTACAATATAGCCTGTGGGTTTTGAATGTTACCCATACTGAGGGAAGAAAATTAGACATTATTGAAACGATTTTGTTGAATAAAGTTTTTCTTAAGTGCCAAACATATACAATCCTGTGTTTCCTTTGTTTTTCAGTGCAACTATGAAAAGAAGCAAGGGTAGTACATTTACATGCAGAGAATTCTGAATTTCTGGGAAAGTGTGGCAAGAAAAGGAACTTGGATTGGGGAACAGACAAAAAAGGAACACATATTCAGAAACCTGAGTTTCTCATAAGTGATACCTGAGTTTAAGAAGTGAAGTGGTTCCTCAAAGTATACATGTTGAGTAAACTTCATTTAAAGTCCTTTGCTGTAACTGACCTTTTTTCAATCAAGGAAGGAGTAAAGTCAAGAGTTGAGACAATAAATTCCTAAGGTTTGGATAGTTTATTTCTAAAATCCTTACTAGGAAAAAAAAGAGTAGTAGAGTTGAGAGATTTCACTCTGACCCAGAATCAAAAAGGAAGTGAAATGATGTTATTTTAATTCAGTTGCTAAATCCAGGCTCTTAGGACTTTATGAAAAACTTGAAGATGACAGCATTTGTTCCAATGAAGGCTAACTATTGCAAGTGGAAATAGAAAGGAGCAAACATGGACATGATTATTCCTTCACTGGTCTATTGACCAGCAAGACTACATGCAAAAGCCACATAAATAACCACAGTAGTAGTTTGTGTGGTTTCATTGAAGATAGATTTGTATGAAGCTCCATGGCATGGAACTGAAACTTGTGATACTGAATATGGGTGGAGGCATGCTGTAATTTTGCCTTGAGTTAATGAGAGACTCATTGCCCTGAGCATGACTGGCCATTCACTGAGGATGTGTTCATGACCTGGACACACAAAGACCATAATGTCCCAGTCCTATAGGGTCATCCAGTCCAATAAGGAAGAGCAATAGGTAAGCAGGCAGTTGTGACATGGCAGGCCACATTAGTGAATCAAATGAAAACATGGGTTCAACTTAAAGCACCGTTCTCAAAGAACAGTTTCAAGAATGAATACATGGGTTAGAGACTGAGAGAGCTCATGGTATGTGGGTGCATATTTTACAAACTACACAAAGCTGAACCAGAACGGGCACGTAGACAAAACACCTTGAGAAAGGCAGGCTGCTAAAATCAGCATATTTGTCTGTTTGCTTTTACTAATTATCTCTGTATTCCAACACACAAAAGTTCTTTTAAAACTCTCTGAAATGTAGGTACAAAGGAGTAGTGAGTGGGGAGCTGGCGAGGGTTGGACGGACATTCTTTAATGAGCATAACAGTGTTAATAAACTGTTAGGAAGTCATTGGAGAGTGTATGTGTGCGTGTCAGCTCTTTTTCTGAGTTTCCTGCTTGCTGGCTATTCTTAGTTACTGTTGCACAGAATTGTGTAAAGGTCAAAAATTCAGAATTCATTCTCAGTTTACTGACTTGGATGCATTGTGAGTGTTGACAGATTGTCTTGCCACATGTAAGTTATTTTTGGTGTGTTAAAGTTTCAGGGCAACTCTAGGGGATATGTTGTGGAAAAAGTATATAAAGAAGTTTTTCTGATGCATGCTGCAGCTCTAAAGCTGTTTCTGAATTCTGCTCTCGACTGGTTATCTGAGGAGATGAGTAATTAAATAATCGCTTTGGAAAGGCTAATTAATTTAGCCATTACTCAGGGACTGCTGCTACTGGTCTTTCCATCTGCCCACATGACAGGCACACCTGGCGCGTGGTATTGTCATGGCCACTTCAGCGGATGACTCCCCAGGATGTCTGTGTGTGTGGAGAGAATGGTCAGTCCTAGGCCTCCTCCAGGGTGCAAACCTGCTCTTCTCGTGCTTCTACCAGGTTGCCACTGGGCTCTTGCTCTTGAGACCTGATGAAATGGGGGAAAGCTGATGATTAATAGAACCCTTTCTCCTAGATTTTGGTGTGTGAGTGTATGCCCTGAGGCATCACTGAGCATAATCATATATCAAATTTCCTCCCAAGCACATGGCAGTACCTTCGTAAAGGAAAATATATGGGGAGAAGCTAACTGAAGCAAAAACCTAGGCCTCAGCATAGCTTTGTATTAGGAATTTGACTATTATTGCTCTTTCACTCTGCCAGCAAATATTAGCACTTGGAATTCAGTGTGTTGATGTAAAGTTTTAGGTGGTACTTCAAAAGCTTCATGGAAAAACGTGTTAGAAAAAAGTGCCCACTAATTACAAAAATGTTTGGCACCAAAATAAACATGGAAAAATAGAATTAAGAGATAAGCTAATGGCTGAGGGTTAAGTCTTCTTAGGCTGTTTGAATCCCACATCAAAGTACTGTTGAGTCCTACCTCTTCTACTTTTGCTCCAGCATCTTGCTAATGCACATCTTTTGGAGGCAGCAGGTAACAACTCAATTACGTTGGTCCCTGACACTAATGTGGGAGACAGGGATGGAATCTCAGGCTCCTGGATTTAGCTTGGCCCATTAATTGCTCTTGCAGGCTTAGGCGGGGAGTGAACAAGCAAATAGAAACACTCATTCTCTCCCCCTCTCTCTGTTATTCCCCACCCTTTGAAATAAAATGAAGCTAAATTTAAAAATTTGATTTTTGTGCAAAACATTGTTGAAATTCATATATGCTTTTTTCATAATACATACTTTCTGTAAACTCGTGTTACTGTATTTTTCATAAAGTCAAGAATGTCCTGATTCCTTGGAGGCTGGGATGATTTCTTATATTGTTTGGACTTGCCTCCCTAGTAGTAGAAGCAGTGATAATAGACAATTGTAGAGACAGACAGATGTTCTAAAAGAGATGGTTTAACAAACCTGTATCCATTGCTGGTTTTACAAATTTGGCGAAACATGAATGATCATATTTAGACTTCTCAACAGTAAGGTGTTAGCCATGCTTTGTAGCCTACATGAGAAGCCTCAGTTTGCTCTTCAAGGTAGATATTACAATATATTCGTATTGTTCAAACTGGACTGAGGGTTATGGGGGGTGCTCTCTGAACATTTTGGAAATCTGTAACATCAAAACTATTTTTATAATAAAATAAAGTAAAAACTAGCTAGTGTTATTCTCTAAGTAGTATACACTGTTTTGTCAGCGTTTACTCCACATGTGACAATGCAGGATTTAGAAGCTACAAAAGGAAGCAAATATGAGAATCTATATGTTATTTTCATTAGGCAGACACTAGAGACACTGAGAAAAGTTTAAAACAGTGCTACTCCTTTTACTGTTTGTTTTGAATTCTGTAATTATATTTATGTTTTGTTAACCTTTAATGGGATTATTGTTTAAATGAAGTGTACTTGACGTCCAAGTTTTAATTTTGATTATGCTAAATATCAACAGCTATAACTCAAAATTACTTGGGCTGTTAGCATCTTGAGTGATTTCTTGCAGCATTCAAAAGGGTTCTGACATACCATCACTGTATATCGTTAGCAATGATTATAAAACCTGTTTTATGGGGTGGTTCTAGGTTTGATTATTTCATGTAAAGTCTTTGAGGGTAGTGCTGGACGTAGGAACTATTCTATAGCGACTCTCACAGCTATTACAGTTATTTAAATGGGAAAGTCGATTGAATCAAAGAAGTGACTTACTGAAATTTCTAATACCAGAGTGACAGATCTTGGATATGAAGTAAATTCCAACAATACTGCATTCAAAAGATCGAAGAATAATAAAACACATAATACAGATTGTTGGTCACTAAAATATTTGTGAGGACATACCTATTCCTCCACATGATTTGTTGCTGCAAAGTATGCAATTGAAAAAAAAAATTCGAAAATAACAGAATATACCTTCCCATTTATAGGAAACTCATTTTCAGTCTTTCAACAAAATTAATATTCAGTTTTTTAATTTATACAAGTTTATTTCATATATACAGATAATTAACATCGTGATACTCTCTACCATATGCTACCTTCAATCCGTGCTCCAGCTCTTCTTCCTCCTCCTTTTCCCATTTCCACTCTTACATTTTACAAAGATATACTTTCAGTTTCCTTAATGAATCATAAAGTTACCCCTGCACTAAGTAAAAGTTCAACAAATAGTATGAAGAAAAAATAACACTGTTCCTCAACAGAAGTGACAAGGGCTGTAAACAATCATCAAACCTCAATGTCCATTTCACTCCAATATATTACATTTTATATACTCTATTAGTTACCCCTGATCAGGGAAAACAAATGATGTCTGTCATTTTGGGATTGGCTTGTTTGACTAAGTATAATGTTTTCCACTCGCATCCATTTTGTTGCAAAAGACAGGATTTTCTTTTGGAGCTGAGTAGTACTCCATAGTGTGTGTGTGTGTGTGTGTGTATCATAGTTTCTTTATCCAGTCATCAGTTGGTGGACATCTGGGTTGATTCCATTTCTTAACTATTGTGACTTGAGCTGCGGTGAGCATGAGGGTACAAATAACTCTTTCATATGCTGATTTCATTTCATTTGGGTAAATTCCCAGGAGTGGGATGGCTGGACTATATGGTAGGTCTATATTCAGATTTATTTTACTTTAAATGATCAGTTTATTTGAAAGGCAGAGTTACAGAGAGAGGGAGAAACAGATCTTTGGTCTGCTGGTTTATTCCTCAAATAACTTCAGTGACCCTGCTGGGCTAGGCCAAAGCCAAAAGCTTCTTCCAGGTCTCCCACATGGCTGCAGGATCCCAAACACTTGGACCATCTTCTGCTGTCAAAGGCATATTAGCAGGGATCTGGATCTGAAGTGGAGCAGCTGGGACACGAACAGATGCCCATATGGGATGCCAGCATTGCAACTGGCAGCTTAGCTCACTACCCCACAATGTTGGCCCTTAACATTGACTTTAAAATCCTGTTTTGAATATGGTGCACAGCTGTTGTACTAATTTGTGGGCATTCTGGCTGGCTATAGCACCAGAACTCTGAATATAGAATTGTTACTGATTTTTATTTCTAGGGTCAAGAATTTATACAAGACCTTCAGTAAACTGATATTTTGATGAATGGATTGAAATTTTCATTATTTGTTGGTTTGCATAATTGGAATTTGCCAGAATATTCTAGAAAAAATTTAATTAGATCCATATATATATTCCATAAGACCTAAGTAAATTTTGAATACTGTACAATACAGGGAATTAACCTGAAAAACTAAAAGCAACACAAACTTAGTTTGGTAGGAGGCATTATTACAAGAGGCCCTCGGGAAGTTCATGGAATATGTGAATTATGAACAAACTATAGATTTCAAACTTTTTAATTCCATTTTCCCTCAATTTTTAAAGAAATCTTATAAAATTTTTACTATACTGGCATTGTTCTCTACAGTAAAAATAACTGATCTTACATTTCTAAAATACCCTGAATTTAAGGAGAAAATGTGAAACATAAATGGGGACATGGAGTTGTTATACTTCATGGGTAAGTAAAGATCATGCCAAATTATCTATCACTTCTAAGGTAACACACAGCATCTACCATACTGACACTGTGCTTGATGTGAGGCACAGTTGTACCTTTAGCTCTGCACCTTTCAGATGTGTTGCATGTACAGTGTAGTCTGGGGCGGTGAGACTTACAATGAATAGAACCACTGTTTCACACTTACTCTGCGTGCCCTTGTTCATCTTCCTCAAGGGCATCTTCTACCATCTGCTTAATGGAGTGTGGGGTGCATGTGGCTCCATTATTTGCCATTCAGAATGGGTCAGGGTCCCAGGCTTCATTCAGAGGGCAAGAGCACTTGGATTTGTCTTGAGGCAGGCTTGCATCCCATGCTTATGCAACAGATGGCTCTGCAGCACTCTCCTGTCTGAGATCTCTACATATCACACACTGAATATGTCCCTTTTTGCAATCTGCTTTCTCCTTGGGGAACATTTTTGTAAAACTTGGAAACCTTATAGGTCTTCCCTCGATTTGGCATTTGCTAACACCATTTAGACTTTGTTAAGGGTACTCTTTGCATGAGTTTAATTTGCAAATGTGTCAGTGGTCTTCTGAAGATGCATGATTCACATAAAAATGGTCATTTGTTACTATTTGTTGGTATAGTCTGTGGCTGTTTCATGGACATAAGAAACTTGAGACTAATTCTGTAGTTGAATAAAGGCTGAATGAGAATAGCTCTATTTAATCTTTCTAGGAGAAAAAATTCTTGCTGCAATTAACTCGCAGACGTAAGTGTGATCTTATTTGTTTTGCTGTGTATATGTTTTGTTTATTTTTATTTTATCTCTATCTGTTAAATTAAGGATCCATAGCTCTTGATGAAATATCCCTGGGCATTTTTTTGTGTAATCATAAAGTCAATACCCTCTTCATAATGAGCTACTGGCTTTGCCACAAACAGAACAAAACAGGGATGCCTTGCAAAAGCACAGTTGTCTTTATCCAGCAGATGCACTAAAGCCCTGAAATAGGAGCAAGGGTGTATGTGAGTGTATTTAATTTGCCTTGGGTAGCTTGCAAGTCAAGTATTCCTTTATTTTTTATACAAAGCTGTTTGTGAGATCCTTGAATTTGCATGAAAAAGATTCTGCTTTCAATTGATTTCACACATATATTGGGACCATAAGGGTTTGAAGATATGGTTTGCCAGGGACTGCTAAACAAGGGCAAAAGAAATTACTGTAAGAAAAAAAAACTTTAATATTTTGACAGAGTTGATAATTTGATCCTAGAAATATTAACATCTGGAAATCCTGATAATTTTATCATAGATGCTTTGACCTTTAACAAACATGTCACTTCCTTAGTTTTGATAAAGGACAACTTTTTTTTTCCAGATAAAAATAAAATACAATTTCTACCTTAAGAAGTCTTTTTCATATCAAGCATAGATTGAATAACAAGGAATTGAAATTGGAGCATAAAGATTTAATAAGATTTATTTATTTTAAGAGATAAGAGAGAGGGAGAAACAGATCTTCCCACTCCTGGTTCACTCATCAAATAGCCACAGCAAACATGGCTGTAGTACAGTTGATCTTTCACTGCCTTTGCTCATCTCGGAGGGGACCATGCAGTATTCTTTGGTAACTTGAGGGGTTCCTGTTCCATGACATATGTTGTGTGTCCCACATAAATGATTTCTAACATTACAGACCAGAGTCCCAAGGGGCAGTTGTATTTTTTTGTGTTCCTGCAGATTCTTCCTTTCATGTCTATAGAATAGCTTGTTTCAAGAGTCCAAACTTCAGCAGTTTCCCTCCTTTGTAGAGGGAAGGAGACTGAGGAGCAGGGATTGGAGATCCTTCCTGTGACTCAGACTACTCTGAAATTGTCCATGTGGATGTCATCTCTTTCTACTTGGCCAGTTGAAACTGACCATATCTGTTCTCTGTTGAAGTACAACTTAGTGTTTGTAGTTTCCATGTATTTTACCATATTTCACTGAATCTTTCTGCCAGGTTGTTGCCTCTTTAGAGTTGACCCTTTGAAACTGGTTCATTGTCTTTTCCTTTCATAAAGAAATGAATGCATAAAAATGCAATGTGTTAGTAATATGTTAGCAATGCACAAAATTTCCTGATTTATTAACATTTTCCTTTTTAAGAGCTCTGTAGTAGCTAAAACCATTAGTTATCAAATTGAATCTAACAAGATTGGACAAGCCACCTATACCATGTGACAATTTGTAATAATTCTTTGAAAGGGTATCTCTTTTAAGCATTCTTAACCCCTTTACTGTATTAGGCTTCCCTTAAAATTTAGTAGAGTGATCACAGTCAGATTAACTCTGTAGAAATGTCTTTCATGTTAAACTGCTCTTGAGAAAAAAGCCATCAGTATGCAAATTAAATCTTAGAGGATTGAGAAATCAGAAATGATGATTCAAGGGGATTTTCTAGGTGATTCACACATTCCTAGTTCTGTATCTTCTAGTTTGCAAAGTGTGGTCCTGGGACCCTGGACATCCCCGAGTCCCTTTGAAGGGATCTATATGATCAAAACTATATTTGTTATAATACTAGATGATATTTGCCCTTTTCATTCATGTTCTTTCATGAATGGAATTTTCTAAAAGGCACATAATGTGTTGTCACAATAGGTGGAAACCAGAAGCTAAATTGAGACTGGTTGCCTGCTATTAAGCCAGACATCAAAGATATTTGCAAAAATCTGATGCAGTGTCACTCTACTTGTGAAATTTATATTTTGAAATGTAAGATTGTTTTGCTGATCAAGTCACTGTTTCTCATAGTGTCCATTTCACTTCAACATGTTTCGTTTTTGGTGCTCAGTTAGTTGTCACCGATCAGGGAGAACATATGATATTTGTCCCTTTGGGACTGCCTTATTTCACTCAGCATGATGTTTTCCAGATTCCTCCTTTTTGTTGCAAATGATCAGCCCTTGTCCTGACTGTTGATGAACAACTTAATATTTTATCCCTTTTAGTATTTTTTTTGTTCTACTTTTAATACTATTGTTTGAACTCTTTAACACACAGTTATCCTTAGGTGTTTAAATTTAACTGAAAAATTATCCCTGTTAAATATAAGAGTGGGAATAAGAGAGGGAAGAGATGTATAGTTTGGGACATGCTCAATCGGACTTGCCCCATACGGTAGAGTTAGAAATGTGCCAGGGGATTCCAATTCAATCCCATCAAGGTGGCTTGTACCAAAGCCATCTCACTAGTGATCAGTTTCAGTTCACAATTGATCATACTTATAGGATTAAGAGTCAAAGGGATCACATAAACAAGACTAGTGTCTGCTAATACTAACTGATAGAATAAAAAAGGGAGAGAATGATCCAACATGGGAAGCGGGATACACAGCAGACTCATAGAATGGCAGATATCCTAAACAGCACTATGGCCTCATAATCAGCCCTTAAGGCATTCGGATCTGGCTGAAGAGTCCATGAGAGTATTTTAGGCATGGAAAGCCAAGACACTCTGGGAAGGAAAAAAAAAAAAAAAACCTACTCAAAAGGCTTCCATAGCCTTGGCAACCCATGACAAGAGCCTAGGGTGATTCCTGATGCCATAAACAAGAGTGTCAATTGTTAAGTCAACAACAGGAGTCACTGTGCACTTACTCCTCATGTAGGATCTCTGTCCTTAATGTGTTGTACAATGTGAATTAATACTATAACTAGTACTCAAATAGTACTTTATACTTTGTGTTTCTGTGTGGGTGCAAATTGTTGAAATATTTACTTAATATAAAATTGTTCTTCTGTATATAAAGATAATTGAAAATGAATCTTGATGTGAATGGAATGGGAGAGGGAGTGGGAGATGGGAGGGTTGTGGGTGGGAGGGAAGTTATGGGGGGGGGAAAGCCACTGTAGTCCAAAAGCTGTACTTTGGAAATTTATATTTATTAAATAAAAGTTAAAAAAAGGGAAAAGAGTATAAAAAGGAGTATAAAATAACAATTAAATGTATAGTATAGTAAATACAAAAAAATGTAAGGTTGTTTTACATCTGTAATTGTGGGTTGTTTTTAATGGATCTATATTTTAAAATGTTACCAATTTTCATTTATTTGTCAAATACCTATAGGTATTAGGAAAGAGGTGGAGGAGTGAGAGAATAAGTTGAATGAGGACTTATGTCCTTCTGTCTTGGAAGAAAACACAGTAGAGACTTTAGAGCCATCAACAATATAAATACCTTCCTGGAAATTTATTATAATTAAAGTAATAAATTGGTAAATATTCCTGTTACCTTCCTATGATTTTCACCATTGAAAAGGACGAAAAAATTAGAAGAACTTCTATTTTGGAAATAATTTTATTCAAAAAAGAAAAAAATAGGAATATAGAGCAAGAACAAAGTTGATGCCTTGGATAGTTTCTTCATTGACACTGTTGTGAATAGATGTTTTTTAAATTTTATTTTCCTATTGCCTGGTGTAATGATATAAACAACATGATTCAAAACAGGCATTGTAGAGGTCCTGGCCTCCCATATTACGATGCCAGTTTAAATCCCAGCTGCTCCACTTATGATCCAATTTTCTGCTAATGTGCCTGGGAAAGCAGTAGAAGATGACTCAAGTACTTGGGCTCCTGCTGTTCACATGGGAATCCTAGGTGGAATTCCTTGTTTTGGCTTTGCCAGTCTTGGCTGTTGCGACCATTTGTGTAGTGAATCAGTAGATGGAAACATGCACTGTGTGTAGCTATCACTCTGCCTTTCAAATAAACACATAAATTTTTTTTCTTAAAAACTGATTGTTGTTGGGGCTGGCGCTGTGGTGCAGTGGGTTAACACCCTGGCCTGAAGTGCCGGCGTCCCATATGGACACCGCTTCAAGTTCCGGCTGCTCCACTTCCGAGCCAGCTCTCCGCTATGGCTTGGGAAAGCAGTAGGAGATGGCCCAAGTCCTTGGGCTCCTGTACCCGCGTGCGAGACCCAGAGAAAGCTCCGGGCTCCTGGCTTCAGATCAGCGCAGCTCCGGTTGTTGCAGCCAATTGGGAAGTGAACCATTGGATGGAAGACCTCCCTCTCTCTTTGCCTCTCCTTTCTCTGTATAACTCTTACTTTCAAATAAATAAATTAACCTTTAAAAAAACCTGATTGTTGTACATTGACTTCTATAACTTTGCTAAATTTACTTTTTGTACAGTTTTTTAAAAATTAAGACTCTGTAAATTAGAAAATTATACTACCTCTGAGTAGACAGTTTCACCTCTTCCATATTTGAAATTCATATTTCTTTGTGTTATCAAACTGGATAGAAATTTTGCCTGTGTGACTATTTTCACTTTATATATGTGGAATAAAAAAGTGTATATACTCCTGCATTTGCTTCTATCAACAGCATGTTTATGAAATTCTGTATGTTTTTGTGCTTAGGTGTAGATTACTGTTCCTCACTGCTTGAGCTTAATCATGTACTGCAATACTTCAAAGGTTACTTACCAGTTTATTACTGAGCATGTGTATTTTTACCTGAAGGCAATACCTGAAGGCTATTGCAAAGCATGTACCCTTGAACCTTATAACACATGGGTCTTAGAAACAGATCATGTAGAATGCATAGTTAGGAAGTTAAAACTGCCATAGGTTTCAGGTTCTGGGGAACCAAAATAAACTTCTAATTTGATTTTACATGAACATTGTGAAGTGCCTTAGTATATGGTTTTTGTGTGTGTGTGTGTGTGTGTGTGTGTGTGAAATGTGTGTTGGCTCTTCTGTGTGTTTCGATTCCATAGTGGAATTGCTTGGTTGTAGGGTATGGAGTATGATTTTCTGCTTTCTTTGAGTTTGGTTTTTTACCAAAGTTGTTCTTTTGGTGCATTTTTAATAGTGTCTAGGGAGAGAATAACTAAATGCATATGTTTAATTTTAATAAAATAGAAAATCAGTTATCTTCGTCTCTTGCAAGTCTTTGTTTATTCTGTTTGCCCTTTATCTGCTTAACAGGACAGGGACATGGACATGCTGCCCTGTGTACCTCAGGGGCCTGTGATTTGCATCTCTGGTTCCTTCCTGTCCCCTTTGTAGGCCTCCTTATATGTGCGTGCACAGGTCCTGCTTTAGGCTCCAGAACTGGACTTTGCTGAGAATCTCTTTGTTCCAGTTTTCTATTTTAAATCCTGTGTTCTTGGTTATTTACTCAGAGAACTGCTGCTACTAGAAAACTGCTCAATCTAAACCTGGTGAAAGCAGGTTCCTATGTAGTGAAGGGCATTTCATAGATCCAAGCAGTGAAAAGAGAAGAAATGCTTGCTCTAACTCAGCTCAAACAAACCTGCTTCCTCTGCCTCTACATAGTGAATCCTGTGCAATCGAAGAGTTAACAGAGGTGGGATACCCAGATACCTTCAGATCTAGATAGTTACAGAAGGGTTTCATGAGAAAGCCTTGCTAAAACTGAAATGCTTGGTAAAACTAACACATTACAAGTAGAGTTCACTTACCCTTGTGTCATTATCTATAAGCTATTCAGAAACTCATTGAAAAGCTGTTGAAAGTGTAGTTACCCATAACTTTACAAAAATGTTAAAATTTAAGGAATATTTAATACATTGTAAATGAGTTCAGAATTATAAGGACTATAAATCAACCTCATTGTTAAAGAATGCTGAAATAATAAAGTCTATATTTTCATACTTCCTAGACCTTGAAAAATAAGTTCATTTAGGCTTTGAAGTAATCTAAAATTCCACCTAACTTACACCTGATTGCTATTACTATTTTAAGAAAAGTGTATACATTTAGCGTTTTAAACATCAGTATTGGCGTGGAGCAACAGATGAAGTAATTAAAAATTTATAAGCAAAGTTGGTACAGAAAGAAGTGACATACTTCATCTGTGGAACACTGATTTATATATGACATATTAGTGAATGTAATTAAAACTTAGCATTTGACATTATAAAGTCCAAAGGAAAAACATCTTCAATGACACTGCATGTAAGCAATGCACTAATCACTTAACCTTTTTTATAGAAAATGTGGTAGAGGACATGAGCCAGAAAGAGCAGAGGAAGGAGTTCCTCTGGAGACCAAAGAGGAATGTTTGATAGCTGTGCTAGTGTGCCCTCTACCCTGGGAATGGTCCAGTAATCATGTGCTTTTGTTTCTCCAGGGAGAAGTTGGCGGTGGCCCAACTGCAGCGGGAAGTTGCCCAAAGAGCAAATGAGGGGGCTATGGTAAGTCCTGGTTGGTCTCTCTCCCTACCCTGAAACCTCTACCCAGAGGTCTCTGAGGTGGAAGTCTTTTTATTGGATTAAGTTTAAGGAAAATGTCTGCTTGCAGCATGTTGAATGATGTTTTCTTAAATGATGTATTTATAATGCAATTTAGGGGATTCTGTTGTTTGTGGAGATAGAGGTTAACTGGAAAATTTTAAGTAACAGTTGAGTAGTTTTGGAGAAATGTTCAAATATTCAAAGGGTTATATATCAGCACATCATCTCTAAAATATTTGAGAGGCTTCACAAAGAAAGGTAGGAGGTTTACTTGAGCTTAGAGATTGGAGGTTCTCACTGTTGGAGTCTGGGCAACTGTATTGGTTCATCCATCAGGGGAAGGCCAGAGATGGTGGAGTGGTGACAATGTGGATGGTCAGGAAGTAGGCTGACACGGGGTGAGTTCTCTTTCTGCATGACCAGCCCTCTTGCAAGAACTGCCTTCCAAGGGCAAGCCCAAGGTGACCTAAAGACCGTCCATATAAGTGCATCTCCCAGATGCCGTAATTACATCGGGTGACCCTTAATCCATCAACTGTTAGAATTAATGCATTGACTGTTTGGTGTTTAAACATGTGCATCATTGTAGGGAGCCAGATCCCATTCAGAGCATAACAAGTTATAAGGATTTATTTTGTGGAGGTCTACTGGATACCTAGGCTTCAGGGTTAGGTCTCAGTTTCTCTAAATGAGGGTCTTAGATGTTTAGATAAGAGCAGTTCAGCATAATTCATCCATTTCAGCTCTTCAAACTTAATAAAACAAATGACTTAAAAGAACATTTGGATGTTTCCTAATTGGCCTTTTATTCTCTTCCATCTCTCCAGTATCTGCACTATATATCTCCCTGTCTTTTACAGCTCGTACCCTTTAGAAAACTGTTGTTTCTTTGTGTTGTGAATTGTACTAAAAATCAATATGGTTGTTTTGGTCCATAGCAACTTCATTTTATAGACTTTCTTGGCCAAAATATCTGTCTGTGTGCCACTATACCATCCAGGATGGCTGTCTGGGGACTTGGGGATTGCATGTGTGTGGATTAACTGCTATTGCTGCCTCTGAGAAGAAAATATACTGGATTTTTTTTTTCTCCCACTTATGACAAAACAATGGCATCTGTGCAGTTTTTCAGTGCAACAATTTTGTTTTTGAAAATATAAATGAAAGCTTTTCAGACCCTGAAGGCTGTTTGTATTTGCTTTCATGAGAGTTAATTGACAATCCATCCACTGAAAACAAAAACTGATGAAATATGCTGGCCTCACATTTCTCTGAGAATAAGGCACAAGCTTCGGTGAGATGCTGACTGTTCAGCGGGGACTGAACGAGTGGGCCTTGAGCATGTTGAAATATGAAGGGGACGTGAACATATTGTTTAGCAAGTGATCTTTTTGAAGAGAGAATCTTGCATGTTTAAATGATATGAAGCCGTTGTTCAAAAGCACACTTTAATAACGAAATGGAAAGAGGTGGACAAAATAAAGATCTAGTCCAATGGTGGATTGAACCTTTTCAGTCCAAACTTGTCACTACACTTGGACATGGTAATGGGCAGGGCCACTATGTAATGTTTCAATCTTTGGTTTAGGGCTAGCTCATGTGCAATCAACTATGTTCCTGACAGTGAGGAAGTGACTTGATTTTTCTAGGTGTCCATTTCCCCATCTTTGAAAGTTGGAATTTTATGTTTCAGTTAGCTTGTTAGGGATTCATGGTACTTAGTATTTGCCCATGTAAAGTTTCTATAATATGCAGACTTACAGGCATTAACTTAGGCAATAACTAAAAGGTATTTAAGCTCATGAGAACAAACCTTGGAAGAATGAACTTTAGTTCTTAATGATATTAAATGTGAGTTAATTAAAATGGTCTTAGATCAATAATTGTCTACTCTGTTACCAAAACAAAATCTCCTTTAAAAACATTACAGAGGTAATTGTTCAGGGTAGAGAAAACCAGAAAACGCAGATAAGCGAAAAGATAGCTTTGCTCTAGTGACTTAGAAAGTTACCAATGTCTTACTAATGGAATTTTAATCATGGTGAAAGAAATCACCTCTTGGTGCTAATTGATTTGACAGATACTTATTGAGCATATACTGTGTTGTCAGCACTGGGTAGGTAGTAGAGGAACCCTTAGGGAAGAAAATGGGAAAATTCTGAAAGCTTGCAGTCTAGTGCCTATGGAGACAGACTTTGAATAAAATTACAGTGTTAGATGAGGAAGGAACTACGAGAAAATAAAAGCCAAGTAGGGCAGATTGGGTGTCCACTGTTTGAAATAGAATGTTAAGTCACAGCAAAGTTAGTCTCTGAGCAAAACTTGCAGAGGATGGAATTTGTCATAGGGATATCTGGGAGGGGTTATTCCAGGAAGGCAGATCAGCAAATGCAAAGGCCTGGCCTGTGACTAAGGAACTGTGTGGGGACATGGCTGGCTAGAGGAGTAATGGTATGATGGGGGAGAGGATGAAACGTGGAAGAGGGAATCAGAAGTGGTGGGGACACACAGTGTCAAGTCATCAGTGTCTCCATGGATCTGTGATTGAGGCTCTGAGTGACAGGAACCATCAGAAGACTTGGAATGAGGCAGTGACATGGTCAGATGAGTAGAATTCCCAATTGTGTTATCCCTCTACTATGTAACTGATCACATCTTGATTCTTTACAGACACCATAATCCCTGATTGTCACTAATTTCCTTTTCTGTTCCCTCATTCTCAATTTTTTTTTTTTGCTTCTTAATGTAGTTCAACTCCTCTGTTTTCTACCTAATTACATGCTTCAGCTTTTCTGCTCCTGAAAATTTCTGAAGTCCTGATTATTTCAGTCTCTGAAAGCTCCTGAAATGAGTCAGTTCTATTAATCCTTTAAATTTAATTCTTACTGTTACAAGTTTTTTTTTTTTTTTAATAGAACTTCTGTCATGTCTGTAACAAAATGGAAATCAGTTCATCACTACCAGATCACCTTAGGTTTTTCAAAGCCTATAGTCTTATATAAAATGCTTATCTACTTGAAAGGAAAAATGAAAGTGAAGAAATTACACTGCAAGTCTATTCTAAAAGCCATTAATTAAATTCAGACTGATAATTTTTTTAAAAGATAATCAGTAAAAATAATCAATCTTCAAAGCAAAGCATACCCTTGTAAAAACTTACTTTCACACAATAAATTTTCTCACATTTCAGATTTTAAAAGCATACCCAAGGCACCATTTTGAGATATTTCTTTTAAAATTGCCAAGTATTTCTTTGAGAGACAGAGCAACCATCTGTTGATTGACTCCCTGATTGTGCTTCTTGGGGCCTGACAAAGATGGGAATTCAATTCAGATTTCCTATATGGGTAGCTGGTATCCAATTACTTGAACAGACACCAATGCCTCCCAGACTTTGCATTAGCAGGAAGCTGGGGTCAATAGCCCGGTATTGGGCCCAAGTAGTCTTATGTGGGACACAGGCATAAAACTGGTAGGTTAAATTCTCCCTCTGATATCTTTCAGTTTTGAATCTACTTTTTATTTTGTAACAGTTTTAGATTTACAGACAATTGCACTTTTGCCTACTCTTGTCCCAGTTTTCCATAATACTGACATCTTAAATTTTAGTGTAATTGTTAAAGTTAAGAGATTAACACTTATGTGTTAGTATGATTTTAAATATTTATTTTTATTTATTTGAAAGGCAGAGCTGCAGAGAGGCAGAGACAGAGGTCTTACATCCTCCAGTTCACTCCCAAAATTGCCACAATGGCTAGTGCTGGGTCAGTCTGAAGCCAGGAGCCTGGAGTTTCTTATAGGTCTCCCACATGGGAACAGGGGCCCAAGGGCTTGGGCCCATCCTCCACTGTTTTCCTAGGCACATTAGCAGGGAGCTGTATCAGAAGCGGAGCAGCTGGGACTTGACTGGTGCCCATAAGGGATGCTGGCACTGCAGGCAGTGGCTTTATCTGCTATGATACAGTGCCAGCCCCAGATGTATTAGTTTTAACTGAACTCCAGACTTGATTAGGATTTCACCAGTTTCTCTACTGATGTCTTTTTTTCATATCTAGGATCCACTACAGGATAGTAATACTGCATATAGAAAGATTTGTTGTCAGTGGAGAACTGAACATCATGTGGAAAAAGAAACATGAGTTTAGAGCTGAGACAGGTCTGGATTAAAAATCTGTGCTTACCCCCTTCCCCCCCCCCCCCCACGTGCTATCCAGTAGCTATAGTTGCTTTGGATACATTATGTTTTTTTTTTTTTTTCTTTTAAGATTTATTTATTTGGAAGGCAGAGTTACAAAGAGGCAGAGGGAGGGAGATCTTCCATCCAGTGGTTACTCCCCAGTGGCTGGAGCTGGGCTGATCAGGAGCCAGGAGCTTCTTCCTTGTCTCCCAGGTGGTTGCAGGGGCCCAAGCATTTGGACCATATTCAACTGCTTTGTCAGGCTATAGCAGAGAGCTGGGTCGGAAGTGGAGAAGGCAGATCTCCAACTGACGCCTGTGTGGGATGTCGGCACTGCAGGTGGCAGCTTTACCTGCTACACCACAGAGCCAGCCCCAGGTTACTGGTTTTGATAATTTCTGATGCTTGCTTTTGTTAACTCAGATCTTTATTTGGAGAATCTTTCATTATATTGGATGTTTTATATATTTTTTGTGTTTTGGGACATCAGTGCTTACCATTGTTGCTCACACTTTGTACCTATGAATCAACGCTTGATTTTAGAAGGTACTATTTAAAACAGTGTAAAAGATGTAGCAGTTAATCTAAAAAGTGTGTGAGATACCTTTGGGGAAATAAATACTAAAGGGTCTAAAGGGAGGCCTAAATTAGAGCATAGAGATGACATATTCTTGGAAAGGAAAATTTAAAAATACTAACATACCTAAAAATGACTTGTGTATTCAATGGAATTTGAACCAGAATCCAAATAGGGCTTTCAAAGCATTTAAAAAGTACAAGAAATATTAATACAAAAATAATGGTTTTAGATTATATAATATAAAGAAAAATAATAAGGGGTGTTATGTCCTATCACACCTGAATACTTACGTTAAAGCAAAAGCAATTAAATCAGTGTGATAGTGGGGAAAAGTTGAGTACACTAGACAGTGCAATAGAGAACCTACAAACAGACACACAAATATATTGGAACATATAATTGAAGTAGAATTAGAGTTTAACAAGGGAAAATTGGATAATATTAAAAGGCTGCTGTGACAGTTTGTATCAAAAATATTACTACACACAAAATAACCAAATGAATTTTGGATGAGTTAGAACAAACTAAAAGGAAAATGTTAAGTTTTAGAAAGTAATGTAGCCTGAGCATGTCCCAAATTATACATTTCTTCCCTCTGCCATTCCCACCACCATGTTCAACAGGGATCACATTTCAGTTAATTGTCAACACTTAAGAACAGTTGGTCATGGTGGAGGGACTGGGAGTCAAAGGGAGCACATAGACAAGTCTAGTACCTGCTAACGCTAACTGATGGAGTAAATAAAGGGGAGAGTGATCCAACATGGGAAGTGAGATACTCAGCAGACTCATAGAATGGCAGATGTCCTAAATAGCACTCTGGCCTCAGAATCAGCCCTAAAGGCATTCGGAGCTGGCTGAAAAGCTCATGAGAGTATTTCAGGCATGGAAAGCCAAGACACTCTGGCAAAAGATCTCTGCGAGTGAGATCCCAGTGGAAAGAACAGGTCATCAAAGAAGGAGGTACCTTTCTCTGAAGGGAGGAGAGAACCTCCACTTTGACTATGACCTTGTCTAAACAAGATAAGAGTCGGAGAACTCAGAGGGCTTCCATAGCCTTGGAAACTCATGACTGGAGCATAGGGAGATTACTGATGCCATAGACAGGAGTGTCAATTGGTAAAGTCAACAACAGGAGTCACTGTGCACTTACTCCTCATGTAGGATCTCTATCCTTAATGTGCTGTACATTGAGATTTAATGCTATAACGAGTACTCAAACAATATATTTCACCTTGTGTTTCTATGGGGGTGCAAACTGTTGAAATCCTTACTTAATGCATACTAAACTGATCCTCTGTGAAAAAAAAAAAAAAAAAAAAAGAAATTATCAATTCCCAACTTGACTCTCACTGGGATTAAACATGACAATAGGTCTGCTCTGATTTCATCATCATTTAAAAAATCATCTATTATTTTTCACTTTATGTTTCTGTGTGGGAGCAAACTGTTGAAATCCATACTTAATGTATACTAAGCTGATCTTCTGTATATTAAGATAATCGAAAATGAATCTTGATGTGAATGGAAGGGGAGAGGGAGTGGGAAAGGGGAGGGTTGTGGGTGGGAGGGACGGTATGGGGGGGAAGCCATTGTAATCCATAAGTCGTACTTTGGAAAATTATATGCATTAAATAAAAGTTTAAAAAAAAATTCAAAATTCAAAAAAAAAAAAAAAAGAAAGTAATGTAGGAGAAAATCATTATAATAATGAAATAAGGAATGATTTTTTTGACCAGAAGAAAATGTATGACATAAAGGGAAATTTTGTAAATCAGAATACATTGGAAGTAAAAACCATTGCTTAAAACAGAAACATCAATAACAGTGAAAAACTGAGCTGCAGACTGATGAGATCTGCAAAGCAAGTTAGTAGGATAGTGTCATAAATATTGTTGGCTTCTTATTTGGAAAAATTATTCTGTGTTATTAAGTGTAGTGTAGCAGGTGTGTACATGTGCTATACATAAATGTTTAAAACAAGTTGCAGTCAAAACACAGCCTATGACCTAGCAGGTCCACTTGCATGTTTTTTTTTTTTTTTCCCCTAGGAAGCTCTCATATGAGTATGCCAAGTGGCTCATATAAAGGTACATTCTGCAGCATTGTTTCTAATAGCAAGGTTTAAGTAGTGAAATAATATGCAGCAGCTACCTGCATATACAAACATGGAACATAAAATGAGAAAAATATATAGAATAACATACAACAAATTGAGAATGAGGTATACCTTTGGGGGGTAGGGAGAAGTCTTACATACACTTAACTTTTTAAAAAGAAAAATTTATTTGAAAGACGGAGGGATAAATTGCTCTTCCATCTGCTGGTTTACTCCCTAAATACCAGTAACAGCTTGGCCCTGAGCGGGGCCAGGCCAAAACTAGGAGAAAGGAAGCAATCCAGGCTTCCTGGATGTATGGCGGTGACCCAGTGATTTGAGCCATAATCTTCTGCCTCTCAGGATACTCCTTAGCAGGAAGCTGAAATTGGGAGCAGAGCTTGACTTGAACCAGGTATTGTAATATATAATGTGGGTGTCCCAGTGGTGTTGTCATTGCTAAGTGAAATGCTGCACTAAGATAGGTAACTTAAGTTTTATAAATAAACTCCTAATACCTTTGGAAGAGAAACAGAAATGAGAAGTAAATGTTATTTTTATGATGTGCGTATTGAAGGAATATCTTAGTATGACATTGTATCATGAAATGTGAAGATATAAGATGGAGAGTAGACATTGTAAAGGTCATAGCTTATGTAGAACAAAGTTGTGTAAACTGAGTCATAAAAAACCCTGTTTTTTAATTGAAACAAATGCTGTAAGATAAAATTATAGGAATTTGTACAGAAATTTGCACAATAACACAATGGATGATGTAGCTGAGTTAATCCAACCTTAAAGTATGTTGGAAAAGTTAGAATAAACTGAGGCACTTCTACAAGATTTTTTAAAGGAGAAATGACATGCCAAAGTGTATTGTTATCACTCACTGTATAGCACTTACTCCTCCAGTTAACCAGTGATGACCTCAGCACTGGCTGCTAGTCAGACTTAGCTAACTTTGTGCCTTTATTTTTATTTTATTTAAGGAATACAAACTTCATGAATTTAATATATACATATTAGGGAAAAGGGTGATTTTCCCCCCTCCCTCCCACTCATACTCTCACCCTTATACTCTTCCCTCTCCCTTTCCCATTCTTATTTTTACAAACTTCTGTTTTCAGTTAATTTTATACTCAAAAGATTAACCCTGCTCTAAGTAGAAATTTCACCAAAGAGTAGGAAGAAAAAAAAAACAAACAAAAACCAGAAAAACATTGTTCCATAACAGTCAAGACAAGGGCTTTTCAAAATCATCACATCTCAAGGTGTCAGTTTTGCTACTATAGATTACCTTTTAGGTACTCTATTAGTTACCACAGATCAGAGAGACCATATGGTATTTGTGTTTTTTGTGACTGTCTTATTTCACTAAGTAAATGGCTTCCAGTTGCATTCATTTTGTTGCAACTGACAGGGTTTCACGTTTTTAGCACTGTGTAGTATTTAATAGTATATACATATGATAACTTTCTTACCCAGGCTTCAGTTGATGGACATCTGAGTTGATTCCATATCTTAGCTTTTGTAAAAAGCTCCCTCTATCTCTGCCATTCTGTAACTCTGCCTTTCAAATTAATAAATAAAACATTTGTTAAAAAGATTGCTTTAACTCCTCAGGATCTCTTGTGTTTCCAAATGAATTGTAGCATCACTTTGTCTAGATCTGAGAAGAATGTTGTTGGTATTTTCATTGGGATCACAAAGAATCTGTAAATTGCTTTCAGTAGTATGAACATTATGATATTAATTCTTCCAATCCAAGAACATGGAACTATGGATTATTTTTCCATTTTTTTGTACCTTCTATTTAATGATTTGTGATTTTCATCATAGAGATATTTGACATCCTTGACTAAACTTATTCCAAGATACTTAATTTTTTTTTGTATCTATTGTGAATGTGATTGATCTTAGAAGTTCTTTCTCAGCCATGGCATTTTCTGTATATACAAAGTCTGTTGATTTTTGTATGATTTTAAATCGTACTAATTTTCCAACTCTTCTATGAGTGCTAATAATCTTAGTGGAGTATTTTGGATCCATTATTTGTAGAATCATGTCATCTGCAAATAGGATTAGTTCGACTTCTTCCTTCCCAATTTGTATCCTTTTGATGTCTTTTTCTTGCCTAATGGCTCTGTCTAAAAATTCCAGGACTATTGAATAGCAATGGTGAGAGTGGGCATCCTTGTCTGGTTACGGATCTCCGTGGAATGCCTCTTTTTCCCATTCAATAAATGGGAGTTAATGAGTTAGTCATAAATTGCCTTGATTGTGTTGAGAAATGTTCCTTCTAACCCCAATTTGCTTAATGTTTTCATCATGAAAAGATGTTGTATTTTATTAAATGCTTTATCTGCATTTATTGAGATAATCATATGGTTTTTGTTCTTCAATTTGTTAATGTGATGTATCACATTGATTGATTTGCTAATGTTGAACCATCCCTGTATCCCAGGTATAAATCCCACTTGATCCAGGTGAATGATCTTTCTGATGTGTTGTTGAATTTGATTGGCTAGTATTTGTTGAGGATTTTTGTGTCTTTGTTCATCTGGAAAATTGAACTGTAGTTCTCTTTCTCTGTATCTTTTTCAAGTTTAAGAATTAAGGTGATGCTGGCTTTTCAGGAGTTTGGGAGGATTCCCTCCCTTTAATTTGCTTTGATTTTTTTTAAATATTTAGTGAAATAAGCCAGTCCCAAAATGACAAATACCATTATGTTATTCCTGATCTGTGGTAGCTCATAGAGTACCTAAAAGTTAATCTATAGAAGTGAAACTGACACTTTGAGATGTGATGATTTTTAACAGCCCTTGTGTCGATCATTGAGGAATAATGGGTTTGTTTGTTTGTTTTCTTCATACTATTTGTTGAACTCTTTACTAACTGTTTGGTTACTCTTACAGGTAAGAAGTTAACTGAAAATAGATACTTGTAAAAAAATAAGAATAGGAAGAAGGAGTGGGAGTGTGGGCGGGATAGAGGGTAGGGTGGAAAATATCACTGTGTTTGTGAATCTGTACATATGAAATACATGAAGTTTGTATACCTTAAATTTAAAAAATATCACAGTAAAAGTAAAACAAAAAGAAAAAGCTTAGCATCTCCTTCTGCAGCCTGATACTTTTTCTTGCTTTGATATAAGATCACAAAGAGGAAGGTACATTCCTTGCAAAGAGCAGTAAGAGGTCAGGGAGTCAGGAGATTCACTTGCTTTGTTCCTGATAATCAATATTGTTCCTGCCTTATACAAGCTGAGTATGCATTACTTGAAGTGGTTGGAACCAGGGAATATTTGAAGTTTCAGGCGTTTTTAAATTGTGGAATATATTCATAACTTTACTGAGAGTCTATGAACTACCAATGAGATGCTGAGAAAGATTTGAATTTTGGATCATTTTGGGTTTTAGGAGTAGGAATTCTCAACCTTTGTGTGAAATAAAATGCATATCAGAGGCTTTGTGATGTAGGAAGTTATTTTGCAATCATTTGGGGGGGGGCAGTTCCATTAAATTTGCAAGCCTGAAATTTTTATTCGGGGCTTTCTTGCTTGAAATATAATCTGAGCTATACATTCCTAAATGATGGCCAGTTTTGCATACTAAATTATGACTTCTAAAACCTTTCCAGTCAAAGAGAGCTAATGCTGCCTCTAGCTATTATTACTGTTTTTTAAAGACTTAATAATTGTCTTTTTTATTTACCTGAGTACATATTAATGAGAATATCATATGTGCCTGCATGATCAAAAAGTTTATGGAAAATGGGATTTTTAAAAGGATAAGATTATTTGCAAAAAATTTAAAAATCTGTGCAAATAAGCATCTTCAAAAAGATCATGGAAGATGCATGTTATGGAAAAAATTAATATCACAAATATTTTGCATGAAAATAAACTTTTTTAGTTCTGTTTTTATGAACCTTCTGATACTACCATTATACATGAATATATGCACAGTTGTGCAGAAATATTAAGCATAAAAGTTATGGATGGAGGGACCGGCACTGTGGCGTAGCAGGTAAAGCCAATCACCTGCAGTGCTGGCATCCCATATGCACACCGGTTCTAGTCCCGGCTGCTCCACTTCTGATCCAGCTCTCTTCTATCATCTTGGAAAACAGTGGAAGATGGCCCAAGTCCTTGGAGCCCTGCACCTGCGTGGAAGACCAGGAAGAAGCTCTTGGCTCCTGGCTTCAGATCAGCACAGCTCTGGCTTTTGTGGCTATCTGGGGAGTGAACCAGCGGATGGGAGACCTCTCTCTTACTGCCTCTCCTTCTCTCTGTGTAACTCTGACTTTCAATTAAATAAATAAATCTTTTAAAAAATTTATGGGTTAGTATTAGCAGGTACTAGACTTATTTATCTGCTCCCTTTGACTCTTAGTCCTTTCATTATGATCAATTGTGAACTGAGATTGATCACTTGGACTAGTGAGATGGCATTGGTACATGCCACCTTGATGGGATTAAATTGGAGTCCCCTGGTATGTTTCTAACTCTACCATTTGGGGCAAGTCAGCTTGAGCATGTCCCAAATTGTATATCTCTTCCTTCTCTTATCCCCACTCTTATGTTTAACAGGGATCACATTTCAGTTAAATTTCAACACTAAGAATAACTGTGTATTAATTACAGAATTAAACCAGTCATATTAAGTAGAACAGACAAAAAAAACTACTAAGAGGGATAATGTATTAAGTTGTTCATTAGCAGTCAGGGCTATGCTGATCAAGTCACCGTTTCTCATAGTGTCGATTTCACTTCAACAGGTTTCCTTTTTGGTGTTCAGTCAGTTGTCACCGATCAGGGAGAACATATGGTATTTGTCCCTTTGGGACTGGCTTATTTCACTCAGCATGATGTGTTCCAGATTCCTCCATTTTGTTGCAAATGACTGGATTTCATTGTTTCTTACTGCGGTATAGTATTCTAAAGAGTACATATCCCATAATTTATTTATCCAGTCTACCGTTGATGGGCATTTAGGTTGGTTCCAGGTCTTGGCTATTGTGAATTGTGCTGCAATAAACATTAGAGTGCAGACCTCTTTTTTGTTTGCCAATTTCATTTCCTTTGGGTAAATTCCAAGGAGTGGGATGGCTGGGTCGAACGGTAGGGTTATCTTCAGGTTTCTGAGGAATCTCCAGACTGACTTCCATAGTGGCTTGACCAGTTTGCATTCCCACCAACAGTGGGTTAGTGTCCCTTTTTCCCCACATCCTCGCCAGCATCTGTTGTTGGTAGATTTCTGCATGTGAGCCATTCTAACTGGGGTGAGGTGAAACCTCATTGTGGATTTGATTTGCATTTCCCTGATTGCTAGTGACCTTGAACATTTTTTCATGTGCCTGTTGGCCATTTGGATGTCCTCTTTTGAAAAATGTCTATTGAGGTCCTTGGCCCATCTCTTAAGTGGGTTGTTGGTTTTGTTTTTGTGGAGTTTCTTGATCTCTTTGTAGAGTCTGGTTATTAACCCTTTATCTGTTGCATAGTTTGCAAATATTTTTTCCCATTCTGTCGGTTGTCTCTTCACTCTCCTGACTGTTTCTTTTGCAGTATAGAAACTTCTCAATTTGATGCAATCCCAATAGTTGATTTTGGCTTTGACTGCCTGTGCCTCCCGGGTCTTTTCCAGAGTGATCCAACATGGGAAGCGAGATACTCAGCAGACTCATAGAATGGCAGATGTCCTAAACAGCACTCTGGCCTCAGAATCAGCCCTAAAGGCATTCCGATCTGGCTGAAAAGCCCATGAGAGTATTTCAGGCATGGAAAGTCAAGACACTCTGGTAAAAAAAAACAAAAAAAAAAAAACAAAAAAAACAAACAAACCACAACCAACCTAAATGAAAGATCTCTGTGAGTGAGATCCCAGTGGAAAGAACAGGTCTTCAAAGAAGGAGGTACCTTTCTCTGAAGGGAGGAGAGAACCTCCATTTTGACTATGACCTTGTCTAAACAAGATAAGAGTCGGAGAACTCAGAGGGCTTCCATAGCCTTGGAAACTCATGACTGGAGTATGGGGAGATTACTGAGGCCATAAACAAGAGTGTCAATTTGTAAAGTCAACAACAGGAGTCACTGTGCACTTACTCCTCGTGTAGGATCTCTGTCCTTAATGTGCTGTACATTGAGGCTTAATGCTATAATGAGTACTCAAACAGTATATTTCACTTTGTGTTTCTATGGGGGTGCAAACTGTTGAAATCTTTACTTAATGTATACTAAACTGATCTTCTGTTAAAAAAAAAAAAAAGAAGAAATTAGAAATTCCCAACTTGACTCTTGCTGGGATTAAACATGACAATAGGTCTGATCTAATTTCATCATCATTTAAAAAATCATCTATTATTTTTCACTTTATGTTTCTGTGTGGGAGCAAACTGTTGAAATCTTAATGTATGCTAAACTGATCTTCTGTATATAAAGAGAATCGAAAATGAATCTTGATGTGAATGGAAGGGGAGAGGGAGTGGGAAAGGGGAGGGTTGTGGGTGGGAGGGACGTTATGGGGGGGAAGCCATTGTAATCCATAAGCCGTACTTTGGAAATTTATATTCATTAAATAAAAGTTAAAAAATAAAAAAAAATAGTTTCTGACAAAAGGTTTTCTTTCATTTTTCACAATTCCTCTGGGAAAATGTGTCTTTTTCACTAGGTGCTTTCACAGTTTTCTCTTATCTTGATTTTAAGTAATTTGACTATAATGCAACTAGAGATTTTTGTTTGTTACTTATTTTCTCTTGCTCAGGATAGGGATTCTTAGATCTCTAGCTTCATGTATTCATTTTTGAGCAAAACCGTCATTATTTCTTAACTAATTTTCCTCTTTCTCCTCATAAGCTTTTATGTACACATGTTGTAAATCATTTGCTATGGCTTCACAGCTCTTGGATGCTGTGCAATCACACCCCCAACCCAGACTTTGGAGACAGGTTAGGAAGGGAAAAAAAATAAAATAAAATAAATGTATGGGGGCTGGCGCTGTGGCGCGCTAGGCTAATCCTACGCCTGCAGCACTGGCATCCCATGTGGGTGCCGGTTCTAGTCCTGGTTGCTCCTCTTCCAGTCCAGCTCTCTGCTGTGGCCCAGGAAAGCAGTGGAGGATGGCCCGGTGGTTGGGCCCTTGCACCCTCATGGGAGACCAGGAAGAAGCTCCTGACTTCGGTTCAGCACAGCTCTGTCCATTCCGGCCATTTGGGGAGTGAACCAATGGAAGGAAGACCTTTTTCTCTGTATCTCTCTCTCACTGTCTGTAATTCTACCTGTCAAATAAAGAAATAAAAATCTAAAAAAAAAAAAAAAGTTATGGATGGGGCTGGTACTGTGGCGTAGTAGGCTAAGCCTCTGCATGCAGTGCTGGTCTCCCATATTGGTGCTGGTTTATGTCCTAACTGTTCCTTTTCCAATCCTTCTCTTTGCTATGGCCTGGGAAAGCAATAGAAGATGGCCCAAGTAGTTGGGTCCCTGCACTGGCATGGGAGACCAGAAGAAGCTCTTGGCTTCTGATAGGCTTATCTTTTGCCATTGGTGCCATTTGAGTGGCGAGCTGGTGGATGGAAGACCTTTTCTTTCATCTCTCTCCATATGTAACTCAACCTCTGAAATAAATAAATAAAATCTTAAAAAATGTTAACTGATTGATGGGTTAGCAGTATAGCCCGGTTTTCATTGTAACCCTTACTAACTGTAATTTAGCCACCAACCTTTTAGTAAGTAGAAAATCATCAGCATGCTGAACTTTCTGTTAAAATAAATTGTTTTATGAAACTGTTTAAACATAATTTGGAATGTGATTTAAAAACTCTTTATATAAAAGAATAATACTATGGGTTTAGAGACCTCATGTAATTTTTTATTTACTGCCTTTGAATATGTATAAATTGAATAAAATAAAATTGAATAAAATTTCTAGAACACAGTGGATATCAAGGTGTTTGAAGACAAAGTGTTTTTATGCAAAAATTATGCATTGAGTGTCCTCGCAGAATCCAAAGTCTGAAATGTCCAAAATCTGAAACTTTTTGAGAACCAACATGATGGCACAAGTAAAAAAAAAATCTGTACTTGATCCCAAGTGACAGATCAGTCAAAATGCAGGTGCACTAAAAGTTTGGCATACAATTTTCTTTTGACTGTATATGTATTAGGTACATGAAATATAAATGTTTACACTTGGGGCCCTTCCCTCAGATACCTCATGTATAGGCAAACATTCCAAAGACCCAAAAATATCTAAAACATTTGGGCTCTCTAGCATTTTGGGTAATGAATACTGAACACATGAGATGTGTGTCTATGTCTATGACAGTTTTCTTTGCTCTGGAATCTGTTATCTGTTGTTTCTATGATACATCTTTGTCATTTTCATTCTCAGTCTACCTGTTCTGTATTTAAAATGAGTTTTTTTCGGTAGGCAGAATATAGTTGTATCATGCTTTTAAATCCACTGTAAAGTAGGTTTTTTAATGTTTAAAGTGCATTCACTTATGAGACAATTAACTGATGTTGAGGAATAAGCATGTCATTTAACTTTTGTGTTTCCATTTCTGTCGTTTAATTCTCCTGCCTTCATATGGGTAAATATTTAAATTTTTTTTTAGTTTTGCTTTGATTTGTTGACAGTGTAGTTGAGTGAAGCTGTTTGTACAGCTTTTCTGAGTTATCAGTCTGCTGGCATTGTCATTTTACCCACTGAAGTTAAACATGGAAATCCTAGCCCCTTTGTGTACCTTCTCTTCCCTCATTCATGATATAAATGTCTGTTTTCCTCTACACTCATGTGGACCCAGGTTATAATGTCATACTTTTGTTTGAACTGTCAAATGCATAGAAAACTCACGGGCCGGCGCCGCAGCTCACTAGGCTAATCCTCCACCTTGTGGCGCCAGCACACCAGGTTCTAGTCCAGGTCGGGGCACCGGATTCTGTCTCGGTTGCCCCTCTTCCAGGCCAGCTCTCTGCTATGGCCAGGGAGTGCAGTGGAGGATGGCCCAAGTGCATGGGCCCTGCACCTGCATGGGAGACCAGGAGAAGCACCTGGCTCCTGGCTTCAGATCAGCGCAGCTGGCCGCAGCGCACCGGCCGCGGCGGCCATTGGAGGGTGAACCAACGGTAAAGGAAGACCCTTCTCTCTGTCTCTCTCTCACTGTCCACTCTGCCTGTCAAAAATAAAATAAAAATAAAAAAAAAGAAAACTCATAAGAAAGAAAACCTATTGCATTTATTCATGTTTTTGCTTTCCATAGTCTTTATTTCTTTCTGATGTTCTAGAGTCATTGTTTGGATGTGCATAAACAGGCACTGAGGTTATTGTTTTTGGTTGTGTATCTTTAAAGTATGCAACATGCGTTTGGTAAATGAGTACATAATGAAATGATTACTACAATTCAGTAAATTAAGTTATCTAATATCTTTCATTGTTATCATTTTTTTTCATGGTAAGAGCACTTGAAGTCTACTCTTAGCAAATCGTCTTTTTATTTTGAAAAAGGTATAAGACAGATTGACAAAACTTGCAGCAGTACTGATACAGGCATTTCCAAATTGTTATTTTACAGTAGAATATTCAGTTTTCATTCTGTACATTAGATCTCTTATTTTTTTCATCCTATACTCATATAACTGATGTTTAGACCCTGTTTAGATTTCTCTGTTTCTATCCATTTTCCACTCCAGGTAACCTGCCTGCTGCTATCTTTGTATTCAGCCTTTTTTAGATGACATGTATAAGTGAGATCATGCCATACTTTTCATTCTGTTTCTGAATTATTTTAGCACAGTGTCTTAAAATTTCATTCATCTTGTCACAAATGACAGCATCTACGTTTTTAAGGCTGAAAAACACTCCATTTATTTCTTTTTATCACAATGTCTTTATTCATTCTGTTTCTATATCTTGGTAATTGTAAATAATGCTACAGTGAACATAGAAGTTCAAGATACCGCAATGAGGTGCTGATTATGTTGCCTTTGGGTATATCTTCAGAAGAGGCATCCACGGATCACATAGTAGTTGTATTTTGCTTTTTTTTTTTTTTTTTTTTTTTTTGACAGGCAGAGTGGACAGTGAGAGAGAGAGACAGAGAGAAAGGTCTTCCTTTGCCGTTGGTTCACCCTCCAATGGCCGCAGCGGCCGGCGCGCTGCGGCCGGCGCACCGCGCTGATCCGATGGCAGGAGCCAGGAGCCAGGTGCTTTTCCTGGTCTTCCATGGGGTGCAGGGCCTAAGCACCTGGGCCATCCTCCACTGCACTCCCTGGCCACAGCAGAGGGCTGGCCTGGAAGAGGGGCAACCGGGACAGAATCCGGCGCCCCGACCGGGACTAGAACCCGGTGTGCCGGCGCCGCTAGGCGGAGGATTAGCCTAGTGAGCCGCGGCGCCGGCCGTATTTTGCTTTTTAAAGGAAACTCCATACTGTTCTCCATAATAGCTGTACTAATGTACAGTCCCACTCACAGTGTAAGAAGGGTTTACTTTTCTCCATGCTCTCACAACATGTGTTATCTATAATTTTTTTTGATTATAGCTATCCTAACAGGTATGAGGTGATACCACATAGTGATTTTGGTTTGCTTTTCCATGATCAGTGTTAAAGGGCACCTTTCTTTTTGTTAGCCATTTTCTCATATATATATAATCAAGCCCTTTGTCTACTTTTTAATCAGTCATTTAGTACTATTGATGTATGTGAGTTTCTTGGGTATTTTGGATGTTGTCTTAGTCCACTGTATGTTGCTGAATCAAAATCCCTGATACAGGTAACTTATGAACTTAAAAGGCTACTGTAGCTCACAGTTGTAGGGGACTGGAAGGTCCACATAACTGTAGCTGCGGGTTCCTGGCTGGATCACAGCATGGTGGAGAAGAAAAAGAGAAAAAGGCTGATGTAGAGGTGCCAAATGCGTGGTTGCCTCACTTTATAACAGCATACTCTCTCAGGAATGAATCCCCTCTGCAAGACCAGGATTAATCACTTCTCAAGGGCGCTGATGACCTAATCAATTTCCAGTAGGCCTCATTTGTTAGGATTCCACCATCTCTCAACAGTGCCACACTGGGGACCAGGCTTCCTGTCTGTGAATCTTTGGGAAACAAACCACATCCAAACCATCAGATGTTAACTCCTTATTGGGTATAAGTTGGCTAATATTTCATTCCAATATGTAGAATGTCTTTTCATGTTATTGCTTGCCTTTTACAGAATATTTTCAGTTTGATATGATCTGACTTGTTTTTGATTTTGTTGTCTATGCTATTGGTGTAACATTTGAAAAATCATTGCCTAGACCAATATTAAACTTTCCTCTTTAGGTTTTCTTCCAGGAGTTTCATGATTTCAGATCTTATATTTAGGTATCTTATCTATTTTGAGTTTATTGTTTCCATGTCTTGTTAGAGAGCTTGCTTTTGCTTTTATTTTAGGATAGATGTAGTGGCAACAGATTTTACTTCCTTTTTGAGTGCTCTGATTTCACCCTCATTTCTGAGGGATATTTGGAATGGGTTGACAATTTTTTTTTCACTGCTCTTTAAAAATACTGTGCCACCTTCTTCAGGCTTCTAAGGTTTCTAATGAGAAATCTGTCATTCCAGCCATGTTGACCCATAGGTATGGTATGATTTATCTCTCACTACTTGCAACATTGTTTTCTTAAATCTGATTTTCAGAAGTGTGATTATGATGGGCCTTGGTGTAGAGTCCTTTGGGTTTATTCTGTCAAGTTTGAGACATTTTCATGCATTATTTCTTAGTATTTTTTTACTCCCCCTTTCATATCGTCAGAGTTCCTGAAGGAGAGTAATATGAGACCCTTTGTTTGAGTTCCATATATCCCTGAGGCTAGATTCATAATTTTTTCACTGTAACCTCTTTCTGTTGTTCAAATTATATATTTTCTTTTGCTCTGTTCTCAATTTCACTGATTCTAACCTTTGCCCCTCCATTCTGCTGCTGAGTCTATTCATAGATTTCTTATTTCAGCTATTTTTGTATGAATTTTCCATTGTTTCTTGTTTGTATTGTTAATTTGACTAGACTTTGCATTTATTTAAGTCTTATACTTTTCATTTAATGATAACTCATTGAAACATTTCTGTTACAGTCATTTTAGCATCTTTGTCAGATCATTATAGTATCTTGGCTTTGTTACCTACTGATAATATTATTCAGTTTGAGATCTTAGTTTTTTGTATGTTGAATAACTTTTTTAATTGAATACCTTTTTGTTTTTGCTTGACTGATGTTGACACTTGTCCAGCCAGGGAAGAAGGAGGATCTGCATTATAACTTGAAGTGTTAGAAACTAGCCCAGGATGGGACGGCATTGAGAGAAATGTGGGGATGGCGTGTACCGCTTCCGGGCAGGTGTAGAAGTTGTGGCATCCTATTGACTGTTCCAGTGATAGCTCCTGGGTAGAAAGGGGAGGGTGCCTTGCCATTACTTTTCACTTGGCCTCCACTAATACAAGGAATCACTTGCCTCTTTACCATTGAGTGATATGGGGAATTCTGTCTTTGTACTCTGATACCCACCCCAGTGTTACGAGTTGTCGGGGATGGGATGGTGCCTGATTGTTGCCAGGTGGAGATGATCATGCTGGTACCCTGGCAGTTTTCATTTGTGTTGTAGGTATCAGGCATCATTAGTACCTGTCAAGGATGAGAAGCCTGGTTCCCTCTATGACCTTTCCTGATACCTATACGAGGTGTTTGTCAGTGCTTCATGATAGCCTCACAGATATGCAAGTAAAGTCTAGGAAATCCAAGGCGTGGAGCACTCTTTCAGAAATTTGTGATTAGAAGGAAACCAAAAAGTTTAATGATAGCCGGAGATGGGATATGGAATCAACAGAGGATGTTTTCTTAACTTTGTAGCATTGCTGGAAATAATGCATATTTATATTAGAAACATCCATGTGCTTTACGAGGGTGAAGAGAGACCTGAGTAGACTGCACATGAATGGCTTGGGCAGTGCATTCTGTCCCCGCCGACACACATGCATGCTTGTCCAGGGGTGGCAGAATAGAGTGAATGCCCCAGAGCCTAGATCATTGCAGACTTACCCAAATGATGTAAATATGAGTAGATGAAAAGCATATGAAAGTTTATGAAAATTGGAAGTAGAAGACAGGTTTCTTAGTGCAAAAATTTTTCGAAATCTATAATACAAGGGGTGTTCAAAAAGTTCATAGAAAGTACCTATTAGGAAAAGCTGTATGAACTTCAATATTTTCCAGCAGAATAAATTTACCATTGATTTTTCAATATCTTAAAAAAATGTTTCATCTAGGGAAAAGAGAAAGAGAGAAAATGAATCTTCCATCCACTGATTAACTCCTGCAAATGCCTGCAATAGCTAGGGCTTGGCCATGCCAAAGCCGAGTCACGTACTCCATCCAGGTCTTCCTTGTGGGTGGAGGGGAGCCCAAGCTCTGGAACCATCATCCACTGACTCCATGGTACATTAAGAAGCTGGATCAGAAGTGGAGGAGCCAACAATCAGGTTGGCATTCCAGTAGTAGATGAGGGTGTCCCACAGGGTGGCTTAAACTTCTGTGCCACAACCTCCACCCTTTCATGAACTTTTCTAATACCCTCATGCATTCATGGAGGCTTTTCTTGTCACATGTATAGAAAATAAACACAAGTCACTAAAGTTCTTAGTGTTGGTGTCAGTATTTGAAACTAAAATAATTAGCAACTGGGATTCTTTTGATTAAATCATTAATTTTTGACCTTCTATATTTGTTTTGAGACCTTTTGTTTTTAAATTTGAAAATAAATTCCTTCATACATTTTGTGGTAGGAGGTTATGTCGTAAAACATTGTTAACTCAAATAGGAATTCATGATATGATATCCATCTAGACTTGAATATATTTGTATATGGTGTGTGGGCTTTGGCACTTGGAGATTGGAAGTATGTGGGTGCAATTCACATACCCTGCATGGACAAAGAAATGGCTGCAAAGAAAGCTGTTGCAGACAGTCAGTAACCACATACTTGTACGACGCATTGTAAAAAATAGTTTGGTTTCTTACATTCAAAACTCAGGATTTTCATGAGTTGTAGGTGTTACTATGATAAATAAAACACAAAAATTATTTGAAAGGAAACTGGGTTTGTGTGTGAATCAGGCATTTGATAATCAGAAGATTTAAAAGAAAACTACTAGAAAACATGTATTTAGAGATTGAGAGTCATTATTAAATAACTTTAGAATTCAAAACACAAGTGCTATGTGTAAAAGGATGAGCAACATTCTACACAAAGAACACATCCGTATGAGTGCAATCCTTAAAGCAAATGTGTTTAATAAAAGGCATCAGCAATTTCAAAGGTTTTCCTAAGTGATGCTCAGCACATAAAAAAAAAAAAAGTAGTTCCATCTGTTAGTTTTTGTTCCTAACAAAAGGAAAAAAAGGGGTACCATTTTGATCAATGCCCTTTTAATTCCTAGGCTTGATATAAAATAAATCAGTGTTATGGCAATTCATTTATAGAGGTTAAAGTGATATGATGTGGCTTTTCATGGTAACAGGGGTTTCACTTGCTGAGCGCCTGGGACTTTGATTTGCCACATTACCTGCTGTGGGATAAGTGATGCAAAATAATTATGGGAGCTTCCCTGTCACAGTGGCCTATTCCACACCTGCACCCTTTTGTTGAGAGCCTGACAGGGATGCTGGATGTGAGGTCTGCACTGAATAGACATCCTCCCTGTGTATTCCTCCTACACAGGATTGATTTATGAATGCATCAGGCTCTTTGTTAGCATGTAAACCTCTAATTAATTTAAAGCCCTCTGTAGAGAAATTAAACCGCTAGTTAAGATTTTTAACAGACTCAGATGGTGCTAATAATAGGGAAGCAAGTTCTCTGAATGGATTGCCCATGGTCACTGATGTCTGTCCTTCACGGTGAAGCTTGGTATATGAGCTGAGGATGTACCTTCAAAGAAAGGCTATCGGGAAATTATGCTGTCGGCACTTCTAGCCCAATTAGGCTTATATAAATCTAGCTTCCCATTTGGGGTGAGAGACAGGCAGACAAACAGCAGGAGATACAGAATAGGGGAAAGATGAAAACTTGCTTAGAGTACATTAAACTTCAGTTAAATATTGGCCTCCAAATAGTGACTCCACACTAGATAGCTGCTACTGCAATCAGCCATGGTCTAATTAGGAGCAGAGAAACTAAGGTCTCAAGCTTTTTTTTTTGTTTTGTTTTTGTTTTTGTTTTTGTTTTTTAATAAATAGATGTAAAAGACCTGGGTTTTGAAAACTAACACCAAAAATTTTGTTAAAATTGTTAAGCAGCAATAAATTTCAAATGGACTATCGGTCAACATATAATATTGAAACTAGTAAAGTTCTAGAAGTAAACATGAATGAATTCTGCTTTACCCCTAATAGAAGAAAGGGCTTTCTAGGTTATGATTCAAAATCTAGGTATAATAAAAGGCTAATTCACTTCACACAATAAGTTTTTGAGTAGAAAAAAAGCCATAAAGTCAAAACACAACTGAGAAATGAGGTGAAGATACTTACAATGTATACTGCAACAGGCTAAGACACTTAATGTATATTGAACATTTCAGAATTGAAGATCAAGATTTAAAAATATAGATGCGATACAAAAGATATGACCATACAACTAAGAAAACTATGAAAATGACCCTTTGACATTTGCAAAAATGATCAAGTTTTGTTATAGTTGGAGAAGTGCAAACTAAAATGTTACTGAGGGATGATTTCTCATCTGTCTAACTGGGAGAACCTTATTAATATCCCAAGACATTGTGTTGTGTATGCACGTAGCCTTTGCCTTAGGAGTCCCACAACTAGGAATTTACCTTGATGATACATTGGCAACAATATACAAATATGCATGCGTAGTTATTGCAGCATTTTTTATGGTTTAAAAACAGTGGAAAGGACCTAATTACCTATTCATTGGAAGTTTGTCGAATAAATAATAGAACATACACTCAGTAGAGTACCAAGCAGCTGTGAAAATAACAGAAAACCCTAAGGACTGATAATGGAGTGATTTCTAAGACCTATAGTCTTAAATGTAAAATGGAGCACAAAAGAATATCTATAATCAGGTGTTCTCCACTGAAGAATGAAGATCAGAACATATATATAGATAAATGTATGTGTGTGTGTGTGTGTATATAGATACTTGTATAAAAACACATGAACTATAAACCAGAAGTGGGAGAAGAACCAGCTTAAGTAGCTGTGAGAAACAGTGTTTTGATAGGATACTGTAAGGTTAAAGCAAAGAATTGTATGTAAATGCTGTATGCTAATATGTAGAACATTGTTTATGAATGTTGTTTTCTAGTACTAAGGGTGTTTCTCACAAGAATGAGCTAGTAGTTCTGAAACAACTTGTCTATTAAACAAGTGTTGTGTTACAGATAACTTTAGATAATTAGACCTGGGTTTTTATTGTTGTAAAAAATGTTGTGAATAGAACATGTTAAAATGAACTCTAGTGTTGGGTTGCGGTCAATGTTTTTAGTAAAGAATTCAATGCCAGTGCCGTGGCTAAACAGGCTAATCCTCCGCCTGTGGCGCTGGCACACCGGGTTCTAGTCCTGGTTGGGGCACCGGATTCTGTCCCGGTTGCCCCTCTTCCAGGCCAGCTCTCTGCTGTGGCCCGGGAGTGCAGTGGAGGATGGCCCAAGTGCTTGGGGCCCTGCACCTGCATGGGAGACCAGGAGAAGCACCTGGCTCCTGGCTTCGGATTAGCCGCAGCGCGCAGGCCGCAGTGGCCATTGGGGGGTGAACCAACGGTATAGGAAGACCTTTCTCTCTGTCTCTCTCTCTCACTGTCTACTCTGCCTGTCAAAAAAAAAATTCATGGCTATTTATGTTTTATGCACACATATGCATACATTTTATACACACAGATAAAAACTTTTTTATGTACTTAACAGACACATCTACACAAAATGAGAAATACAGAAATAGTGATGAATGAATGTGTGTGGGTTACTAAATATACACATAGATTTACAGGACCCTTCAACTGAGAGGCCTTACAATAAGAATATTTTATTTGGAACTATAGCCCAGCTTCTGATTTCTAAACATACTTCTTCAGTAAAGTGAACTAGAGAACTGGGGAAAAGCTAGGGGAATTAAAAATGAACAAGGAAGTAGGCATTTGGTGTAGTGGTTATGGTGCCACTTGGGACACCTGAATCTCATATTGAAGTGCCAGGGTTAGAGTCCCAGCTCCATGTTGCATTTCACCTTCCTGATGATAGACAGGGAGAAGTAGTGGGTGATGGCTCACCATTCTTCCAGTTTTGGTCTTTTCCAGCCCAGGCTGGTGGGAGCATTTGGAGAGTGAACTGTGGATGGAAGATCACCCTCTGTGTTTGCCTCTACAAAATGTAAATAAACAAAAATATGAACTCAGCAACACTCTGTTGTGCCAGAGGCTAAGGAAATGCCCTCAAATGGATTTTCAAAGGACAATTAGAACCTAACATAAAACAGCTCTTTATGACCAAAGCTGGGAGAATTTCAGTAACAAAACTAAGTGAATATAATCAACATTTTTTTTAACTTTTAGAATAAATGTCAATAACTCTACACTGATGGATGCTGAAAATCAGTAGATTTGGGGAAAAATTGAACTTTTGATTAGTCTCAGAATATCTCATCTAAGATACAAATTAAATATAGAGACACTAGTGATTGTCATAGAGAAGTCTGACTGATTCCAACTCAACTAAGTAACCAAGGTAAGCATTGCCTGTATTAAGACCCAGTAGCATCATGAGTCTGTTGGTATAATGCATGGATTTTTAAAATAGTATACTTATTTAAAATGCATGGCCTCATTCTAATGATGAGAAAACATAAAAAAGCCTAAATTCTAAGGATGTTAATTCAAAATTGTAGAAGTCAAGGGGAGATTGAGAATCATCACAATAAACACAACATATGATATTGGGCAGAGTCTCTGATAAGGCATTAATGGAAAAATTGAGGATATAAAAATAAGCTTATTTTAGTTAATAATACTGTTCCAGGGTTAATTATTTACTTATTTGTAGTCATGGGGCAGGGTGCAGGAAGTAAGTATATTTTCCTATCATCTCTTTTTATTCTCATAATTTCCAAATGTATGGTTTATCTCATTTTAGGTATTTGTCCAAATTTGTAATAAGTCTGTCATAGATTTATATTGTCAGAAAATGAGAACATGTACTTAAAGCCGTAAAAATGTGTCATTAAACATTGATAAAATTGATTATCAATAACCATATTATTGGAGTACAGTGACATTTCAGTAAATGTATGTAATTGTAGTGATCAGGTAAAAGTAAGTGTTGTTTTCCCGTCTTTGTCATTTACTATTTGAGTGGTGCTTGGAGACCTTCTCTTTGCTCAGAAATATACAATGAATTATAATAAAACATAGTCACCCTAATGTGCCATGTAATACTGAGAACTCTATTTTTTATCCATTATATGGTTACCCCTTTTTTTAAAGTTTCTTTTTTAAAGATTATGTTTATTTGAGAGGTGAAATTACAGAGGGTGAGACAGACAGAATGGTCTTTTATACAGTGGTTCACTCCCCAAATGGTCACAATGGCCAAAGCTGGGCCCATCTGAAACCAGGAGCTTCATCCAAGTCCCCCATGTGAGTGCAGGAGCCTACACACTTGGGACATCCTCCACTGCTGTCCCAAAACATAAGCAGAGAGCTGGATCTGAAGACAAGCAGCCAGGACACAACTGGCGCCCATATGGGAGGTTGGTGCTGCAGGCAGAGGCTTAGCCTACTATGCCATGGTGCTGGCCCCTACAGTCTCCCTTAGTATGCCATCCCCACCTCATCTGCACCTCAAATAATCACTGAACTGTGTTGATATTGACCTTTTTGGGTTTTTTTGCTGCCACATAATGAGTGAAAATCTGGTATTTGTCTTCCTATATGATTTATTTCACTTAATGTGATGTCTTCCATTCCTTCTATTTTGCTGAAAATGACAGGATTTCATTGTTTGCTACATCTGAATAATGTTCCATTGTGTATATATATATAGGATACATTTTCTTTATCTATTCATCTGTTTTGTATACCTTGGTTGATTATCTTATCTTGGCTGATGTAAATAGTGCTGCAATAAATATGGGAGTATAGGTATGTATTTGATACAATGATTTAATTTACTTTGGTGTATATGTAGTAGTGGGGTTACTGAATCACATAGCAGTCCTATCTTGAGTTTTTAAAGGAATCTCTGTACTGTTTTACACAGTGGTTTTACTAATTTCCTTTTCCACCTGTACTGTGTAAGAGTTCCTCTTTTTACTCATCCTCACCAGCAGTGTGTTTTGTTATACATATATTTTTTGGTCTTTTTGGTAATTGCCCTTCTACCTGGTATAATATATTATCTCATTGTTTTTGACTTTCATTTCCCTAACAGCTAGTGATATTGAGTAGTTTTTCATGTATTTGTTGACGATTTGCATTTCTTTTCTTGATAAATATATGTTCAGATCCTTTATCCATTTCTTAACTCAGTTGTTTGTTCATTGAGTTTCTTAAATATTCTACATATTAATCATTTATCAGATTGCCAACCTGATTTAATCTTCACACATTGAATGTGTATGTTCCGTTATCACTATATTCCATAAATAAATAGGATTAAAAGAAAAAAGAAGTGGCAAAATTGATTTTATTCAGAGCAACAAAAGTGGAAAAGGGACCTCTGTATAAAACTTGGCTCAATTCCAAATGTGTTGAGGGAAAATGGGAGTTAATAAGTAAGGGATAATGGATGTTTGTGGATAGTAAGGAAGGATTCTGACTAAACCAACCTGATAGTGTTTCTGCTGAAGGCAGCCACAGTGGTCAGACTTCATCTGGAGAATGGTGGAGGATGAGGGGCACAACTGGATGTGAGAGCGTGGGGAATTTTTCTGAACTTAGCATGTTCTTGCTAAAGTTGGGGGAATGCAGAGATGTGTAAAGAAGTCCAAAAAATTGGGGCTTAGTTGATCTGAGTTCAGAATAGTGTAAGCATAGTACAGACAAAGATAGAATGTTAGTATGAATGATACTCATTATTTCAAATCCATTTCCTTTCTTCCAGCTCCCCCCAGAGTTCTATTACACCTCTTTGTAGGAAAGAACAGAAAATAGTACCTCTCTCAAAAGATCTTTAATAATATCCCGACTCAATCACTTGCTCTCTCCAAATCGGAGGAGTTGACCTTAACTTTGTGGTAGGGTGGAGAGGGAGCAGTCCCCAGAGACCAGTCGCACCTGGGTATTCACTGGTTGCCCCTGGCATGAGGCCATAGCCCTCAGTCCACCTCACAGAGATCCTTCTGCATGACAACACAGGACGTTGTTTACAGCACTGAAGCCTTTCATAAAGATAGGATAAATCTAGGCTGCAGCCTGAAGCAAGTGGCAGGGTTTGTGATGCAGAAACTTTTGGGTCATTCAGGAATGAATATAATTTAGCAGTCAATGATGTGTTAAGAGACAAAATGTGAAACTTTAAATGGGCACTTCTGTTAGGAGTGTTAGGGTTATGTTTTGTTTTTTTGTTTAACCATGTCTTACCCCTCTAGAATCCTCAGCCTATTAGGATTTATTAAAGAACCACATATGTGCATTGTACTCTTTGGCTGTTGAAATTCAGCACAGATGCTTGACTACCCTCCTTAAGGTTGTCTACATTTTTGGCTTAATGATAAATCATACGGGTA